>NW_026585504.1:50871172-50886433 GCF_907164565.1 Psammomys obesus | reverse complement strand
TTTTTTTTTTTTTTTTTTTTTTTTTTTTTTTTTTTTTTTTTTTTTTGGAGAGGAAGGTTCAGCTGAGGTCCAATCTGATGTTTCCCTCACCATGGGCTTTCCTCCTGACAATGAAGCACAGTCTTTGGTGTCCTGGGGCCTACAGTTCTGTCTGGGATGGTGAATCAGATGCACAGGTGGGTCTCTGGGTTGGCAGCTGAGCATCTGCCAGACCCCATGAACTTTTCCGGGGATTGTCTGGGTATCCTAGGGTTGGTTCTGATTGCTTCTTTCACCATCAAGTTTTCTCATGACTGGAAATACCAGTCTCTGTTGTGAGACACACAGTTCCCTCTTGGATGGTGATCAGAACACACAGGCATGGGGCTCTGAGCTGGTGACCAAGTGCTTGCTGGGATCTGGGAACTCTTCCTGGGTTCAGTTGAGTGAACTGAGAATGGACCTGACTGCTTCCCACACCGTGGGCTTTCCTCTCACCCAGGGAACACAATCGCTGGTATTTTTAGGGCCCAGAGTTTGGTCTGCTGGTCCATGTGCAGTCGTTGCCATTCTGCTCATAAGACACAGTTTCCTCTTGGCACAGCCATCTTGGATTTCTCCCCAGTACATCAAGTCTTATCAGGACTGCTGGCATCTTTCTGAATGGGAGGAGGCACTGTCTCTAACATGAACTCTTCTGCCTGCTTTTTGATCACTTCTCTCTTGCAGGGCTGCCGTGCCTGGAATCATTGGAAAAAGATGCACTCAGTCCTAAAAGTATTTCTTATTTGTGAAAATCATGTGTGGATTTATAGAAACTTGTTTGAAAAATAATAAACGACACCCCTTAGACAGACAGGATAACTCAATTACCTCAAATGAACACATCACTCAAAATATCATGAAGAATTAAAATGAGGTGTCATACTGCAGAAGCTTTCAAAGGCCCTCTGTGGCAGGTTTCAAGGTTGTTTCCTGTTTTCTTCTGGCTTTCAGAGGCCCTTTGTAGCAGGTTCCAAGGTTGTTTCCTATTTTCTTTTTCTTCTGATGTCCATCCTTTTTGCCTTTCAGGATGGGGATTGAATATTTTAGTTAGGGTCCTCTCTTTTGCTTAGTTTGTTTAGATGTACAGATTTTAGTGGGTTTATTCTATATTGTATGTTTATATGAGTGAGTATATACCATGCGTGTCTTTTTGCTTCTGGGACAACTCACTCAGGATGATCCTTTCCAGGTCCCACCATTTACCTGCAAATTTCATGATTTCCTTATTTTTCATTGCTGAGTAATACTCCATTGTATAGATGTACCATAGTTTCTGCATCCGTTCTTCAGCTGAGGGGCATCTGGGTTGTTTCCAGCTTCTGGCTATTACAAATAAAGCTGCTACAAACATGGTTGAGCAAATGTCCTTTTTGTGTACTTGTGCCTCTTTTGGGTATATGCCTAGGAGTGGTATGGCTCGATCTTGAGGAAGCGCTATTCCTAGTTGTCTGAGAAAGCGCCAGATTGATTTCCAGAGTGGTTGTACCAGTTTACATTCCCACCAGCAGTGGAGAAGGGTTCCCCTTTCTCCACAACCTCTCCAGCATGTGTTGTCCCTTGAGTTTTTCATCTTGGCCATTCTGACGGGTGTAAGGTGAAATCTCAGGGTTGTTTTGATTTGCATTTCCCTAATGGCTAATGAGGTTGACCATCAAAGCAGATGCTGAGCCTGATGGCCAACTGATGGGCAGAGTGAATGGAATTCTATGTAAGAAGTGGGAAATAGTAAGAGCTGGAGGGGACGGGAACTCCATAAGGAGAGCAACAGAACAAGATAATTTGAACACAGGGAACTTCCCAGAGACCCATATTCCAACCAAGGACTATTCGTGGAGATGACCTGGAACCCCTGCACAGGTGTAGCCCATGGCAGTTCAGTGTCCAAGTGGGTTCCATAGTAATGGGAAGAGGGACTGCCTCTGACATAATCTGATTGGCCTGCTCATTGATCACTTCCCCCTGAGGGGGGAAGCAGCCTTATCAGGACACAGTAGAGGACAATGCAGCCACTTTTGATGAGAACTGATAGACTAAGATCAGAAAGAAGAGGAGAACCTCCCCTATCAGTGGACTTGGGGAGTGGCATGCATGCAGAAAGGGGAGGGAGGGTGGGATCGGGAGGGGAGGATGGAGGGGCTTATGGGGGGATACAAAATGAATAAAGTGTAATTAATAAAAAAATTAAAAAAAAAAATAAAAAAATGAGGTGTCATATATTAAGTTGAACAGATTTATGTCACAGCTTCTCTGGTTCTGGGATAAGTGTTCTTCTCTAGCATGCAGAAGACTACAGTGGATCTTCTCCTGAACACTCTAGTTAATATGTTCTCTGTTGATTTCTGTTGCTTGGGAAAATACTTAGACCAAAAGTAACTCAAGGAGAAAGTGATTGTTTGGCTTATACTTCTAGGTCATGGTCCATCATTAAGGAAAGTCACAAGGAACTCAAGACAGGAACAGAGGCATGAACCTTGGAATATCACTGTTTGCTGTTTCTCTTACAGGCTCATACTTAGCAATCTTTCTTATGTGTCCCAGAAAATTCTGCCTAGGAATGTTACCAATCATAGTAGGCTAGCTTTCTTAAAGAAATTAATAATCAAGAACTATACCAAAATATGTGTACCTAAAGAAGATAAATAAGAAAGATAACCGGGGGTAAAATGATCAAACCTCACTTAGAAAGACAAATGGGATGGACATGGAAGTAAAAGAAAACAAGAAACAGGACAGGAGCCTACCACAGAGGGTCTCTGAAAGACTCTACCTAGCAGCATATCAAAGCAGATGCTGAGACTCATAATCAAACCTTTGGTAGAGTGTAGGGAATCATATGATAAAAGGAAGAGTTAATATGACTGGGAGAGGACAGGAACTCAACAAGGAAAAAAATATATCAGAGCATGGGGGTCCTCTATGAGACTGTTTCTCCAACCAAGGACCATGTTTGGATATAACCTAGAATTCTTGCTTGGATATAGCCCATGGTAGCTCAGTGTCCAAGTGGGTTTCCCTAGTAAGGGGAACAGGGACTATTTCTGACATGAACTCAATGACTGGCTCCTTTACTTCTCCCTGCCCCACCCCAGAGGGAGGAAGAGCCTTGCTAGGCCAAGAGGAGGACATTGCAGCCAGTCCTGAAGATACCTGATAAGCTCGGGCCAGATGGAAGGGGAGGAGGACCTCCCCTAGCAGTGGACTTGGAAAGGGGCAGGAAGAGAAGAGGGAGGGTGGCACTGGGAGGAAATGAGGGAGGAGGCTATGGCTAGGATGCAGAGTAAATAACCTGTGATTAATATTTAAAAATATCAAAAATTAAAAAATAACCATACCCCACACACAGACATTTCCACAGGCCAGTCTGATCTACGTAATTTCTCAGTTAAGGTTCCTCTTTCTGTCAGTAGGCTATGCTAACATTGTTACTCTGATAATGTTAACCTAGGACACTTTGGTAGAGGAACAAACTCTAAAATGCTTTTAACATTCTTTTGCAATGGGGAGACATGTCACTTCTGACCCAAGCCACAGAGAATAAGATAAGTTAATGCTACCATGCTACTGGAAAGTAATAAAAGCTGGAAAAAACAAAAGACATATAATTTTTTTTATTTAACTTTTATTAATTACACTTTATTTATTTTGTATCTCCCCATAAGCCCCTCCCTCCTCCCCTCCCAGTCCCACCCTTCCCCCTCCTTTCTGCATGCATGCCCCTCCCCATGTCCACTGATTGGGGAGGTCCTCCTCTCCTTCTTTCTGATCTTAGTCTATCAGTTCTCATTAGAAGTGGCTGCATTGTCAGGGTTCTAGGTTATCTCCATGAATAGTCCTTGGTTAAGGACCACCTCTCCCTGAAAAAGAGAAATTGACAGACAAATGATTTCAGATTTTAAAAAAGGGTTAGAAAACTCAGACAGTAATAACAATAGCAAACAAGATTTTTTTTTTCAGAATTGCTCCTCCATACTTGCCATAGAAGGCTGTTTTTCATCCTCCCTTCTTCTTTTCCTCTTTTCCTCTCTCCCATCCTTTCTTCCTTAGCTTGTTTCCTAACCAGAGTCTTGAATGTTCTAGCCAATGATTATACATACCTCTAGCCCCCTATACTGTATTATTTAAAAAAGTAAAGCACCTTTAAAAAAAAATGAACCTTCTAAGGAACTAAAAGTTATTTCTAATCCTAGACATCTATTTGTAGCTTGCCATGTCAGCATGTGTATGTATATCTTGAATATTAGTTTTAAGTGAAATAACATATTTGATTCATGTCAAAATTAGCTTCCCTATTTATGAAGTATCGTTTGTTACTTTTGCTTTTGTTTAATTCATGCTAATTACAGTAAAAAAACAGAAAGTTTATATTTGAGTAGCATTTTATTTCTTTTATTAGAAAGCAAAACTAATTTCCAAAATAAATTTTAATTGTTCATAGAGCTTTGAAATGCACATGTCTAAAACGGTCTTCTTACATGATAATATATAGCTTAAAAATTATACACAGGGGCTTTGTGGAAAAAGTGATTAGTATGCAAGTGTAAGGACCTAGAATTGACTCCCCATCACCCACAGAAGGCTGGATTCAGTAGTGTGTATATGTAAATGCAGTGTTCCTTCAGCAAGACAGAGAGTAGAGTTGAGAGAATCTCTAGAGACACATGGGTCCACTACCCTGGCATGCTCAGTGATGAACAGCTAAAGGGTCTTGTCCCAAGCAAAGTTTAAATTGAGGACTGACAATCATTTTACTTGGCCCACAAGAGTGACTTGGTCACTCTTATGATCATTCACAATAACACACATACACACAAAGAATAGGGATAGAGGGAGAAAGGCTTTATTCAGTTTACACTTCCAAATTGCTGTTATCAACAAAGGAAATCAGGACAAGAACTCAAGAGGGCAGGATACTGGAGGCAGGAGTGATTCAAAGCCCACAAATGGATGCTGTTAACTGGCTTGCTATCCCTGGCTTATCAGCCTGAATTCTTATAGACTCTAGGACCACCAGCCCAGGAATAGCACAACCCAAAATGGGCTAAGACCTCCCTTTGATCACCAATTGAGAAAATACCTTAGAGCTGGGTCTCATGGAGGCATTTCCTCAACTGAGTCTTCTTTCTGTCTGATGACTCTAGCTTGTGTCAAGTTGATGCAAAACTTAAACTTTACCATGACTTAAGTGGACTGACAGATACATTTTATCAGAAGGAGGTAGTATCTGAGAAGAAATGAAGGGAAATATCTTTAAAATGACTGGATAATTAGGAGGAGTCTTCTGGTGTTATGAAGTGCTTTGAAGATCCTTGTAGCTGGGGAAGATTAATCTGAAGAAATAGCTGGGAAGAAATGGCCTGGGAAGCTGATGATTAAAATGTTTCTCTATAGGGTCAGCTGAGAACATTCTGGTGTTGATAGATGAACACCTGTAAAGCATCCCTCCTTCCTGCTGACTCAAATATGCTTATCCTGTGCTGTCTCAGAGAACTCCTCCTCGTTCCTCTCTTCTGAACTTGGGATGCTAGATTTCTATATCCACAACTGGATAGTTCTGTTGCTAGTATCTTAGAGGTGGCATATCCTTCACAGCTGGATGATAAGATCTTTGCTCCTGGGCTTCAGTGTTTTCATGTTAGCTAGTTAGGTCACACCTGTGTTGTGGTGTATTCAGTTGTGGTAAGCACACTGATCATATATCAATAACCTCTAGCTGTCGGTACATGAGCTATTTCATGCCTTGGGCAATGCTAGTTTCATTTCTCATCCTCTGGCATCCTTGAATACACAGTTTACCTAGAGGTTAAGAATTATTATTCTAATTAAGAGGATGGAGCAGTTCTACTACATTAACATTAATAGTGCATGGAAAGCACTCCCAGAGGCTTCATTCTTTAAGAAGTAGCCATTTCCACATTTATTCTCTTTCCTTGTTTTTTTTTTTTTTCCTATCACCATTTAATGAAATCTAATACTAAAATGGCACCTATGCTCATGAGAGATGAACAGTGGTCATTGTTTCTGCTTACCTCTTTATCATCCCACTGAGAAGAGATGCTAAGCACAGTATCCTTGAAACAGTTTGCTTAGCTGATCAAGGCAATCCTTGGGGTAGAGACCCAAAGGATGAGAAATTATCAAGAAAGGTGTGCTGCAGAGAAAATATGATGGCACTAGCTTATCAAATGGTAAAACATGAACTTTTCCTGCATACTAAACTTGAAAGGTCATACAATAGAGAGTCATTTCTATAAAGGTTAACTATAAATGGAAGGTGTTATGTGTCAGGGAAATCCCTGCCCATTAACACTTCCTAGCTTTAGTGTGTCTTGGCATACTTCAGTTTATGGACAACTATTAGAGCACTACACCCATCAGCTAACTTATGATCTGGTCATGCATTTATCTTGGTTAGTCTTGGACATCAGTGGTGCTTCCCCAAGCCTCGACCTAGAAGTTCCAGCATGAGAAGGAACTCATTTTGCATTTTTACCTGGGGACACCCCTAATGGAGGGACAAATGCTAGAGTAGCTGAGGTCTTAAGTAGCAAATTGAGAGGCTTAGGGGAAACTGTTTAGCAAGACATATATTCCAGAGGTGTTAAGGGCAGCCTAGAAAACTGCTTATGTTGAATTATTAAAAGAAAGTAAGAAGATAGGCTGAGTGCTTTTCATTGTCCTTCCCAAGGAAGTGGCTGAGATTTATAGTTTGCCTGCTTTGGGCTTTTCTTTTAAACTATAATAAAGTTGTATCCAAGCTTCTATTCCTAAATTATTTTATTGAGCCTAAGCACTACAGTGTTAGAAGGAGAGAGGGAGGTTGGTGAAGAAAGAAGCTAGAAAGATGTCTCAGCAATCATGCATATACTGTTTTTGCAGAGAACACAGTTCATTTCCAAACACCCATATCAGGTAGTTCACAGGCCACCTGTCCCAATAGCTCTAGAGGAATCTAATGCCATTGACCTCTGGAGACACACACATACACAAAACACACACACACACACACACACACACACACACACAAGTATGGGCTTAAAAATAAAATAATTCTTTATTTAAGAAAGATGAAAGGAAAAATGAAGAAAAGGAAGAAATCAGGAGAAAGGAAGGAAGGAAGGAGTACAAAAAAAAGCCCTAGGATGTCATGTCTTGATATCTACTCTTTGAAACAATTTGTCCTTTTCTGATTTTTAAACTAACTGTTTTGTTTGGTGACTGCTAGTTTACAGCTCTTCAAGGTTTTTGTTTCTCTCTCTGAATTTTATTATCTTTGTTCTTTCTTTTCTTCTTCCACATAAACATTGTACAGATCTACTAGGGATTAGTTGATGGGCCTCACCTTCACCTACTAATTGATTGCCTTGTCACTGCAGTAAAAAACCCAACAGAATGAAATTAAGAAAGCATTCACTCACATTTGTTCACAGACTGATGGGTCAGTCCATTGTTCTGGAAAGGCCCAGCAGCAGGACCTTAAGACAGCTACACTAAGGAATCAGAGAGAGAGAGAGAGAGAGAGAGAGAGAGATGCAGGTGCTCAGCTCTCTTTACCCTTTCCGCTGTGTTCAGGACCTCATCCCAGGGAATTATGCCACCCACAATTATGGTGGATCTTTCTACTTTAGTTAATCAACTTTAGCAAACTCCCTCACATACATGCTCAGACATTTGTTTTCTTGTTGATTTTAAGCCCCATTAACTTGGCATCCAGGTTAATCATAGCATCCAGGCCTTCACTTCTGGAGATGCCTTTCAATTACAATTAAAATTTCAATTGCAATAAAATATGTTAGATTTTTTCAAATTTACATATTTACTTATATATTTGGTATAGTCCTTACTGCCACAAATCTACTGTCCTTATATTGTTCAGAACCCATGTTATCTTCCTAAAATGCTCTTCATGCTATTCATTCCTAACTCTGTAAACAGAAGCTCCATCTTTCCAGATGTCTAGGCTTAACCCTGGCAGTTGTCCTTGAGTCTTCTCTTTTTCTCATATCATCACAGCACTAGTCACCATACTATGGAGTGGCCTCAAAATAGGCATAAATTTAGCTATCCTCACCATGACTCTTAACACTTCCCAGTCCTAAGCTGTCTCTTCTTTATGAAACAGTGTTCAGTATGTTTGTGTGTGTGTGTGTGTGTGTGTGTGTGTGTGTGTGAGTGTGTGTGTTTGTATGTGTGTGTATGTAGGTACACTTGCCCATACGGTACTATTAATCCCACCAGGCAAGACTAAGACCACATTTTTGAAACCAATTTGAAAGCAAGATTTAAATAAAATACTGGCCAGGCTGATGGACTTTGGCCAGGTCCATTCCATGTTTTCCAGAAAATGGTGAGGACTCACATTTTCCAGAGGCTTATAAAGGCAAATCCATAGGCTACATAGTTCCCATAAAGTCCTAACCTGACATACTTCCTGTCTGCATACCTCCCACCTATGTGGGATCAAGCACATCCAGTGCAGTTGGGTCAAACAAACTTGTTTAGAGGAGTGAACACATGTGGCTTGTTACATAACAGTAGCCTTCAGCATTCCATGAAGTGTCTTTTCTTAGGCAAATGGGCTTACAGGTTAGAGGCAGTTTTCTTTTATGGATCTCTTAGGCACAGTAATTAAAATTTAGAACATAAGTTAGCTCTCACAGTGCAAGTGGAAGATAGCAGTTGATATCAAATGTTCTCAGTTAATTACTGTCATTTTTGAGATTGGACACTAACTGAACCAGAAACTAAACTGGATGGCCAGTGAGATCCTGGGTTTCTCCGGTCTGTGGTTACAGCTGTACAGCACCACACCTGGATTTTCATGTGTGTACTGGGAACTGATGGGGTTCCCATGCTCAAACAACAAGCACTTTGCCCACTCTGCAATCTCCCCTTCCTTAATCAATTTATTCTCAGCACAGAAGCCAGTGTGTGTTTTTCCTGATTCCAGAATCCAGATGCTCAGAGAAATATCAGTGGCTCCTGGGGTTTTCTGTGTGTACCTCATCTAAATAGATCCTCACTGATACCTACCTCTATATTTTCTTCTAAGTAACTTAATAATTTTGATGTGATTTTTATTTTTTTTATTTTGATGTGCTTTATTTAGTAATTAAGGAGATGTTTTCATGTGCTTGTCAGCCATCTATGTCCTTTAGAGAAATAGCTCTTCAAATCTCATGACTTCTCTAAACTTACTTGCCTTTTTAATGTGATTCGACACATACACATACAAACACACACACAGGCAAACATTTATAAAACCTACACTATCTACTAATACCATCTGGTATGTGACTGTCGATATTTTTTTTCATTTTATAAGTTATCTTCTCACTTAATACTGACCTCCATATAAAATATAAACTTGATGAATGCTATTTTTATATTTATTTATTTTGTTATTTATACTTTTTATGTCAAATGAAATATAATTTAGAGCATTTGGAGTTTGTTTCCATATATGCAAATCTGTGCTGTAGTTTTCTATGTCTTCCTTCTTCCCTGTTTCAAAACTCTTTATAAATGGTATCTTCATAGCAAACTTTCTCAGTTTATCTATTTAAAATGTTAAACATTTTTTTTGTCTCACCACTCGCTAGTTCCCTTTCCCTGTTTGTCCTTCAGTTCTAACATTCATATAGTTTCTTGACTCCTCATGTGTGATTGTAAGAATTCTGCTGGAGAATGATCTTGCCTACAGCAGAGCCTGGAGGCAGAGGTGCCCAGCACACCTGGGCAGCCTGCATCCCCGCCTGTCACCAGATTCTGATTAATACAGTGTACATAAGCAGGTCTGTGTGGCTTTTCTCCTCTGTCCTTGACATCAACTCTTATGTCATAACTGGTATAATTATTGGCATATTCATTAGCAAGCAATATTTAGAATGATCCCATTCTCTTGTGATGCTAACTATAGCTATGGAAGTATCCTTCTGGGATTGTACAGGACATTCTTGATTTACAATTAAATGACTTAGATAAAGGAACTCCTTGTTTTTGTAGCAGTCCTGCTAGGCCACAGAGGAGGACGTTGCAGCCAGTCCTGAAGATACGTGATAAAACATGGTCAGATAAAAGGGGAGGAGGTCCTCCCCTATCAGTGGACTTGGAAAGGGGCAGGGGGGAGATGAGGGAGGGAGGGTGGGATTGGGAAGGAATGAGGGAGTGGGATACAGCTGGGATACAGAGTTAATAGAATGTAACTAATAATAAAAATGAAAAAAAATAAAAATAAATGACTTAGATAAAGGAACTCCTTGTTTTTCTGTCAAACATGCATGTATAAGAAGCTGCAGTGTTGGTTAGGAGATGAGGAAACATGTCAATATGAACGTCATTTGCCAACACATTTTCCTCGTCCATATGATGTCAACGTTGTGAGGATCGAAGAAAATGATTCCTGGGCTGGGGATATGGCTCAGTAGTAGAATACTTAACTAGCAGACCCTACCACATTCCATACCAAGTACCCCAAACCAAATTATTTAAAACCACCCCTGAGCTGCTACTAAAAAAAAAAAAAAAAAAAAAAAAACTAAATATGTAAATATGTGTCTCATCTAACTTCCAAGGTAGCTTGGCATAGGTTATTTTATCTTAGAACAAAATCTCTCTCTCTCTCTCTCTCTCTCTCTCTCTCTCTCTCTCTCTGTGTGTGTGTGTGTGTGTGTGTGTGTGTGTGTGTGTGTGTGTGTGTGTGTGAATGTATACACATACCAGGACACAGATACCAGGACACAGATAAAGTCGGAAGATAACCTTGGTGTTCATCCTCATTTTAAACCTTACTTAATACATGACCCTTCACTGTTTATAAGTGCAACAATACAGCCTCGCTGGCTGCCCAGGAACTTTTAGGGATGCTCTTGTCTCTACCTCCCACCCACCTTTGCAATGCTGGATTTATAGGTGCTCTGGGGACAGAACTCATCCTGTGGTTGCATGGCAGGCGCTTTACTCACTGAGCCATCTCCCCAGCAGTGTAATGAATTGAGCTGGTCACGGTACTGTTCTTATGTAAGGGTCTGGCTGGTCTCTTCTGAGCTCTCTATCATATGGGAACCTAACATATCATTGGTTGTGCTTCCCCACTGTATGTATAGTAGAGATTGCATATAGGCCTAGCAGAAGTCTCAGTTCCAAATACGGTGTGAGTACTGCTTTGTTTTAAGCAACACCAAGGTCTCAGTGTGTTTTATCTACTCCCCCTCCCTGTTCATCCAGAGCTACTACTGTATATTTTAATTAATGAAAATTTAGGGCCATGTCAGGTTTCCAAGTATGTTTTGTATTTGGGCCTGCTTTTGTATATAGTAAGATAACTATAGAATAATGATAGTATTTGTGTATTGAATGAGTTCTCTCTGCTCGAATCCTGGGCTAATTGCAAAGGACAGGATATAAACAAATCATCATCTTATTTTATAGAGCCATATTCAAGGTACAGAAAAGTGAGTGATTCATCTACAATCACATGGTCAGGAACAAAAATGTAAAGATTTCAACTTAAATATTTTAATACAAAGTCTTAAAATATTTCACAATGATGGAAGTGTCAATCCAAAGATTTGTTTATATAGATTCAACTTACGGCATTTTTATCCACTATAATCTTTAATGCAGTGGGTTTTCATACCCTGAGAGTTCAAACACTACTGCAATGTAATTTTAGAATATTTAACATCCCCAAATTAATGCCTCCTACCCATTACCAATTGGGCTGTTTGAATGGGAACTGTCCCCTCTTGCCTTTTTTTCCCACTTGGCCTTAGGCTGCTAGTGCTGTTTGCAAAGTTTATGGGAACTTTAGGAGGGGGAACCTTGGAGGAATTGTGTCACTGGAGCAGGTCCTTGAAGTTTCAGAGCCTGGACTGTTTCCTGAGGGATTCCTGATCTTGCTGCCATGTCTTCCCTCCCTGTTACCATGATGGACACGATCCCTCTGAAACTGCAAGCCAAAATAAGTACATTTGCCCTAATATGCTTTTCTCAGTGTATTTTATTACAACAGGAAAGAAGGCAATAGAGCAAGTGGTGGGCATGCCTACTCCCGCCCTTTTCCACGCTTTCTTTGCCCCAGCTCCAGTCATGATGTGATGTGTCCTCTTCAATTCCTGGTTTTTGTCTTCTTTCTCTTTCTCATGCCCAGTTTAAGTGAAAGGTCAATTATTTGAAATCTTTAAAATCTTACTGTGAATAGTATCAACCATGAAGAAGAATCTATGCGCAATAAGAAAACTCCATTGTCAGCTGATATGTTTAGTGACCTGCCAATATTAGGATCTGTTTTCTGCTTCTTATACTTTTTGTCCAATGTTTCACTCCATTTATTTTTCTTTTGCTATGTAGGTTTTTTCCTATATAGCTTTCAATCCTTCCATTACTTTGTTACTTCCCTCATTATATTATTTCATTTTACTTTGTATTTCATCACTGATTATTCTAGATTTGGAATTGGCATCATAATAAATGGTAAATCTGGTGTTGGTGTTGCATTTTTTGAATGCCAGCATACAGGAGACTGAAGTAGAGGACTGTGAGTTCAAAATCCCATCTCAAAATACACACACCTGACACAGTGCACACACACATGCACACACAGAGAGAATACAATATAGTTCTCATAGATATTAACTTCCATAATGTTTAAAAACTTTCCTACAATATAGCCTGATTTCCTCTTTATGCCTTTCCCCTATAGCCTACAAAATAAAATTTTATATGTATTGCTTTATGAACTTTGATCTGGCATTGTCATATTGTTTTGTAATTATTATACTCAGTTTATTTATTTATTGAACATATTTATAACAATTTAATTAAAGCAAACTCTGAGCTTGGATAGGCAGGTTTCACTGACTTTTCTGAAAAGGATGCAATTCCTTGTTAAGTGGATTTTCTAGGTCTACATTGTTTTTGTTTCCTTATTCTGCCACGTTGAGTCTTAAATCTTGTCTCCTGAGCATTTCAAAGTTCTCTGATACCTCATGATGCTTGTCTATTTTTATTTCTCTTTATTGATATTTGAAGGAGTTTCTCAGGCTTACTTTCTGTCCACAGTGTTCTTTCTTCTCCAGGTGCTGTTCCAATAATAATGTTTCATACTGTGCTCTTTAGCTTTAGAGTTCTTTGTCTTTCAGCTTGAGCTTGTTTTTGTTTTTGTTTTCTTCAATGTCTCAATTTTCTTGTTGAGTTTCCTTACCTGTGTTTCTAGCCCATTGTTCTTCATTATCACTGTCTTATCTACATCTTGATTCCTGAATTGATCTCCTTGTGTCATCTCTCTACTTCTGTGTTGTTTATGGTCATTGTTTTTGTTTTTAATATTTGTTTATAATTTTTAGGATGTATGTCCCTGTGTGAATTTATGTGTACTACATTCATGCCAGTGCCTGAGGAAAACATAGAGCATTTGGAGCCTATGAACTGACTTATAGTTGGCTGTAAGCTACCTGATGTGGGTGCTGAGAACTGACCCTGGGAGTTCTACAAGAACAGCGAGAACTGATTAGCAATCACTTAACTGATTAGCAATCTTACCAGCCACCATTTATTTAAAGACGTTTAAATTCTTTGTGTGGCATTTCAGCTCTTTTAGTATCACTGGACTTGGAGATGGCAGTTATGAACTCTTAGAAATTGGATTTATGTTTGTGTGTGTTTGTGTTTGCACATCTCTTTCTCTCTCTCTCTTTCTCTCTCTTTTTAAACTGAGTGGGCTCAGTTTATGGTCCCACTCAGAAAATCCATTTTAATAATAGTAGCACCAGCCAAGTAAGATTTAGACATACAAATAAAATAGATCAAAACTAACATAAATCACCAATGGCTATGACATAAAAAAATGAAAAATAATTTAGAGTCATTAAGTTAAAAAGTCTTTTGGATAAATATCAAAACATTCAATGTATGACACACAGTACAAAGGAAAAGACAAAATGTGGGCATGCTCAGCTTTAACAATTGTCACCTCCACAGTGTGAGCTTACTGTGCCATGCACAACTTGAGGGTAGAAAACAGAGAATTCTAACACCATTCTGTGTTCTCTGCTTACAAGTGGAGATTTGGTTTGGGACAGGAATATGCCGGACTCTGTGTCTTTTTTTTTTTTTGTCTTTCAAAACTGAGTTTGGTTTGTAGCCCCTCAATTAGGAGGCTCACAAACTCCGTGTAACTTCAGCTTCAGGGGTTCTAATGCCTCCTCTGATATCCGCAGGCAACTGCATGCATATGCATAGACATATAGTGATAGAGAAAACTAAAACATAAAAATAAGTTTTAAAGTTTTTATTTTCAATACATGTATATGTGTGTGTCTGTGAAAGTGTCAGAGGAGTTCATAACGGTATTCAGTTCCCCTGGAGCTAGAGCTACAGGTGGTTGTGAGCTGCCTAACATGAGTTCTAAAGCACCCCATCACTCCAGCTCCAATAAAAATAATTCTTATGCAAGAAAGAGAGCAACAAACAAACAAAACAGAACAAAACAAATACAAGTGCTATTTTCCGACCACCTGAAGAACTCCGAAAGTAAGAAATGTATGGCTGCTTTTAGCATCCCTGCCTCACCTCCACCCTGCAACTCAAAGCACAGTTCTTGGCATATTACAGGAACTCAGTGCACTTTGATGAATTAATGAGCTGTAAGTGATATTCTTGCAGAATCTCAGTTTTCTCACAGACGTGACTTGTTAAAATCACAGATGTAAATGTTGGGTTTCTCTTTGAGAGGTATAAATCCTGTGCATTTTAAAAATGCATTCCAGCAGAAAGGAGAAGAAGGAAACATCAGCTCCACTGACATCGTCCTCATTATGAGGATTCCTTCTCAGAGTCATATCACAAAACACTGTACGCTGGGATCCAGAGTCACTACCTTAGGTCAAGTAAGTCGGACTCAGGGAAATAAATTCCACATCATCCTCTCATGTGTATAACCCATATTTAAATGTAATTAAACACACAAACACTTAAATACACACTGTTTGTGTGAGAGAAAAAGAGATAACTAGAAAAGGAGTCATTGGATAGGAGGAAAAAATCTTAAAGTACAAGAATTGAGTAACGGAACACATGTGACATAAAAGCAGAAGAGGGGTGACTGGCAAAAAGTGATGAGTGTGATCTCTGGAACTCCTGTGATAGATAAAGGACTGAACCAAATTCACAAAATTGTCCTTTGCCCATGCACATAAATAAATAAATAAATAAATAAATAAATAAATAAATAAATAAATA
>NW_026585504.1:50691934-50871162 GCF_907164565.1 Psammomys obesus | reverse complement strand
ATAAATAAATAAATAAATAAATAAATAAATAAATAAATAAATAAATAAATAAATAAATGGATAAATAAATGAGGAGTGGTATGATCTAAAAAGAGTGCACAGAGCCAGAGAGGAAGGGTAATATGGGAGAGCAGCAGGGGTATAGATTAGAACAAAGTTTTAAAGATGCATGCATAGGCAAATACCATAAAGAAACTTCTTAGTTCATAAAAAGACATGGAACTTTCAGGTGTTCTCAAGGCACAGAGGTTCACACCATTTCCCAGTTGTAAAGTCACTTCTGTGCCATTCAAGATAAACATATCCAGTAAATGAGCAGAACTGAGGAAAAGGCCAGGCGCCTGGACGCACACCCAGGGCTCTTTCCTAATAAAACGAGATTCTGATGCCATAACAGTTTCTGATTACCACCCATCATCATCTCATTGCTTTGGACTGTAAAGCACTTAAGTTTACCAAGCAATCATAGGAGCAGCCCTGTGGGAAGTGAAGGGTATGCCCCCTCAGTCTCCATATTGTAAGAAGGAAACAGAAGCTCTGGGGTCCCCAACTAATACAACATGGGGAAAGACCTAGCTGATGTAACCATGGTTACTGGATAATGCCACTGTTATCACTTAGGTCAGGGTGACTGACATTCCAGGGTCTCATGTTCCAAGATAGAAAATCTTACCAGGGACATACGGTTAGTATCAAAAACAATGAATTTAATAAGACAAAAATGACACTCCCAAGAATCAGAGTGAGCAAGTAAGCAGGGGAAAGACACACTGTGACTTTTCATAGGCCGTTTTCTTATCAGTTGTCTCTCCCATATTTCCATACAGGGAACTTTTCTTGGGTATGTTGTGTTTGATACACTGGGGCAGGGAGAATCCAGTGTTCTTGTTTAATAGGCTTCTCTCATATATTAATCTTGGTGCTGCCCTCTCCAATCCCTACTCTCTCTTTTCCACAATGGCAGCTTTCATTTTTGTTTCTGTGTAGGTCAAAGCAAGATGACTTTCTCGGTTAATTTGTTTGATTATGTGACTGTGTATATCTCAAGTGACATAATGGAGACCTGTATGTGCCAAGAGATAGTCTAAGAAATGCAAATACCAGTCAGAGAGTCCACATGGGCCACTTTGTAAGGTCCTTCTCCCCTCTTAGCTCCATGCTTGCTGAGCCTAAAGTATTAGTCCTTCGGGAAGACTGCCTGGCAGCTGTTTGCTCATGTGTATGTATACACTCTCCTTCACGCTTTCCTATCATTCCTGAAGAAACTAAAATCATTTTTTAATTTTTTTAAATCTCAATAATAAAAGAATGGAAAATGAACTCAGAAGTAAACATAAGAATAATTTTATTAGAATTTTACTGGAATTTGAGGGGAAAATAATAGTAAAAGAAAGCTGCAAATCCTTGTGGATTTGGAAGAGGAAGAGAGATGAAGAAAAAGTAGGGCCTTTTAAGTTAGCCATGGAGGTCAGAGTAAATAAAAAAGCCCAGAGGGTCAAGGAAAACATGCCTAACAGTGTCCATCTGTAAACTTACAGAAGGTTCATGACTCCAGGTCCTTTTGTCCCAAGGCAATCAACTGTACCAGGGACCCATGATTACAAGTATAAATAGGAGTGTTGTAACCTGCTTAAACTGATTAAATTCTATAGCCCCTACTTTAGTTAATAGCATAACCATAGCTCCTCTGTTAACACCTGCTGTCACCTTTGGCATATCAGAAGCCATTTTGCCTCCAAGTCTCCATTTTAATCACAAGGTGAAATACAGTTCAAGTTCTCTGAACCTACTTGCCTGAGACCAGGATATAACTCAATCGTTCAATACTTGCTGCTTAGAATAAAACAACAGATTATAAATGCATGTTCTGCTTGAGATAAAGATAAATCTATGTTCTATTAGAGATCTTTCTATGTTTCTATGCAACATCTTTCTATGTTTCTTACTCCCAGAAAGCTGGAAAGATCCCAAGAGCTTCCCTACCCTAAATCCCAGCCAAGCAGCTTAAAAGTGCTTTGTCTAGCTACCTAGACACAATAAGGCTGCCTTCCTCCCACTTCTTATACATCATCTGGTTTCTTAGAAACAGTCCAGCTTCATAGTCTGGTTCTCAAGCTCAAATTATGGTCATCACCAATCAGTCTTTGCTCATTGTTCAATAAACTTCCATCAATCTGAGTCTGGTGATGGAGTGGTCAATATGCAAGCTATTCACATTGAACTCGTAACAGGAGCAGATTTTTTTTTTTAAATAAAATCATCCCCCGGAATGGAAGTGGGCTAATGGGATGAGGCAGAAGCTCAAAAGGCATCTAACCAGGAAAATATGATAATTTGTAAGACCTTTAGGGGTGTTCCTCTCCCATTTGTATTTAGACTGTTTCTCCACTGCTAGCATGCTGTGGTTCTTAGATGCAGCTCAGGCAAGAAAGACATTCAGTTACCTTCTTCAATTTGAATTCTCTGATGCATTAATTCCGATGCTTCTGTTTCCAGTCCTGACTTTCACACTACAAATATTTTGACTGCAAAACCAGCCATCATAAATAATAGATTATGACCACTCTTACTTGGTTTCTGCCCAAGCCTTGGTCCAGTACTTTTGTTTTTGCTGCTATTATTTAGTAATCTATAGACACACCTAAGCTAATCCTATGCTTTCTGTATTACCAGCAATCTGTAGCCTTTGCGTTCACTGACTGTTTTTGTTTTATTTGTCTATCTATTTATTTATTCATTCATTCTTTAATAATTTCTAATTCTGGGTTTTAGGAACTACATTTGGGTAAGTATAGTTGAGTAGCAGCCAATGTTTGGTGAGGTTTTTTTTTTTTTTTTTTTTTTTTTTGTCTTTCCCAGGTGATCTGCTCACAAAGCTATACCTTTGAACATCACACATCTTCTGAAGCATCCTTTGCTTTCTCTCTGCATGTCCTCCAGGTCAGGCAAAGAAGAGTAAATGGTGTGCTGTCTTTCAAAGTCTCTTCTGGGATGTTCCTATTCCTGCTTGTGAGAGAAGCCTAAAGATCCTATGGACATATTTTGCAAGATCTTTTTGGCAGTCTGCTTCTCTAACATTTCTTAATGAATTCCTTGCCAACTCCGGTTTGCTGCAATTTAAATCACAACATTCAATGGCTGAGTGACTGGCAGAAGTTTGGTATTGTTTGAATCAAACTCTAAAGTCATCTTCTTCAGCTTCCCAGCCCTACTGAACCCCGAGTTAAATTGAATTTCCCTTACACTATGTGAATAGAGACTTGCTAAAGGAAGTGTGAATTTAGGCAAACTGTCAACAGTACATTCATGATAGTACTTTGAAGGAAGAATCAGAGCCTTGGAAGTTTCCACTGCTTTCAAGTCTGCAGGCTTCTGACCGGGGGAAGTTTGAAAAAATAGGGTGCAGGTGGATGTAGCAATGACACCTTAGGCTAATTGCTTTCATTCTGAAGCAGCCAATTGCTGCAGCTTGGATGTTTTATCGTTTTAGTGGTAAAATCAACATGGGTAGTCTTGATTTCAGAAATAACTTGTTTTAGTTACTTGGCTCTTGATTCTTTTCTTTTTTTTTTTTTTTTTTTTTTTTTTTTTTTTTTTGGAGTGGGGTGATATTTCACTGATTTGCCCCCTGGACTTAAGTAATCCTTTTGTCTTATCCTACAGAATAGGCAGAGTGGCAGGCACCACTGTACTTGGATCTGCTTGCAGTTTTGAGTATTAAATAATGAATGGAAGTTGCCAGGAAGGGCAGCACCTCCCAGTGAATCTTGTACAATGCAATTGCTTGTTTGGAACTTTCATGTTTATGCTCAGGAAAAATGCAAATCTGAAATATTGTTAAAATTTATCTCTGTCTACCATAAGCTTTCTGAACCTTCACAACCTTCTGAAACCATTTTTTTTTGACCAGCACTGTATCTGATCTGACATCTGTTTTAATAACAGATTAACTGATCAACCAAAGGACTAAGAATGTCTCTGACAGCATTTGAGGCCTAGAGATTTCTCTGTCTCGCTGTATCCAGCTTAACTGATGTTTCTCTTAGTGTATTTAGAAAATAACTTGATGTATGACTTTGCTTTGTTGTTATAAAATTGTTTTAAATAAAACAACTCAGGAAACAATTACAACCTTGTAACATGGAACTTGGGGCCACCAAATTGTATTTCTAAGCCATGGTCACTCATATCTGGCCCCACTATCCCCTTGGAGAAAGAGAGATAGAGAAAGAATGCCAAAATAATTCAGGGTCTTAGGAATTCTAGACAAATCTCCTATCACTAAACTACCTCTTTAGCTCTGATTCTGTCTTGAGGGTATCCTATGACACATTGATGAGGTTCTCTGTGTCCAAAATAAGTCAAGTCACAGAATATCAATAGTGAAAATACTGATTTATTAGAAATCATTGAAAAGGCATTGTATACAATAGCAGTGTGAGAGTGGGCTCAGGCAACTTACACATTGAGCCACACTTAGGTTTTAGGACCTTCTTATTACTGAAAAAAAAAAGAAAAGAAAAGAAAAGAAATAAAAGGAAACATGACTGATCTTAGGTATGGGGGAGGAGAATGTTTACATGTGGGAAAGCATTGTCAAGAGCCCTTGGGAGAGTCCAGAGTGACCATAACCAGACTGAGCTGTGCCATATGGGGAGAGAGGGGTTAGGGAAGGGAGAGGAAAGAGAGGGGAACCAGGTGCAGCATCCAGAATGGCCAAAGGTACAAAGAAAGCAGGTAAACAAAATGGTTGGACTATATAGGGAAGAGCATCCCAGACCCCTAGGCTGGGAGGTCATGGTAGGGCTCAGGGTAGGCCCGTCAGGAGAGCCCTGTGATTGCTAGGAAATGAGGAATAGCAGGCTATGCCAGGCTTAGCTTTGATATATTATATAGGAACCTCAGCCATTTGTCCTAACAATTATGCAAGAGCAGAGAGCTTTTGAGTAAGTGGTTCCTTTCGGGGCACTCTAAAATAATTGATTTTGTTACTTGAAGGGACTGTATAGCCTTGGATTGGTCTGGGGAAGTCTGGATGGTAGCCTTCTTATTTTCAAGAGCCAAAGATTAAGTTCCTTTTGGCCCACAGTTCCACATCTGGCCTTACATTCCTCAGTTCTAGAATTCAGAACATTACAGTGAGGCTTTTAAGGGATTGTGCTTTCTTGCCATTCTACAACAAAGGATTTTTTTTAATATAGAATACAAATTATTCACATACTTAATGTAAAACAGTGTTCAGTCACTCAGCATAGTTTCTTTTTTTTTTTTTTTTTTTTTTTTTTACTTGGTATTTATTAACCAGGAATGTTTTGGTAAACAATGTTCATCATTTTTTTTTAATTTTATTTTTTTCTTATCAGTTACATTTTATTAACTCTGTATCCCAGCCGTTTCCCGATCCCTCATTCCCTCCCAGTCCTTCCCTCCCTCCCTCATCTCCACCGTGCCCCTTGCCAAGTCCACTGATAGGGGGGACGTCCTCGCCATTCATCTGATCCTGTTTTATCAGATATATTCAGGACTGGCTGCAAAGCTCTCCTCTGTGGCCTAACAGGACTGCTCCTCCCTTGGGGGGTGAGGAGGACAAAGAGCCAGTCATTGAGTTCCTGTTAGAAATAGTCCTTGTTCCCCTCACTTTGGGAAACCAGTTGGTTACTGAGCTACCACAGGCTACATCTGAGCAGAGGTTCTAGATTATATTCATACATGGTCCTTGGTTGCATGTCAGTCTCAGAAAAGACCCTGTGCCCTGATATACTTGGTCCTTGTGGAGCTCCTATCCTTTCCTCATCAGAATAACTCCCCTTCTTTCTTATGATTCCCTGTACTCTGCCAAAGGTTTGGTCATGAGTCTTTGCTTTGAAAACACTGCTAGTTAGAGTCTTTCAAATGTGCTCAGTAGACTCCTGTCATATGTTCAATGCACATCCCATCTGTCTTTCTAAACGAGGATTGATAATTTTACCCCATGTCCGCTCTCTTGATTATCTTTTTTAGGTGTATAGATTTCATTAGGTTTATCATATCTTATAGGTCTATATAAGTGAGTATATACCGTGTTTGTCTTTCTCCTCTGGGATATTGCACTCAGGATGATCTTTTCTAGATCCCACCATTTGCCTGCAAACTTCATGATTTCCTCCTTTTTCATTGCTGAGTAGTATTCCATTGTGTAAAAATACCACAATTTCTGTACCCATTCCTCCGTTGATGGACATCTGGGTTGTTTCCAGGTTCTGGCTATTACAAATAAAGCTGCTATAAACATGGTTGAACAAATATCCCTTTTGTGTACTTGAGCAAACTTTGGATATATACCTAGCAGTGGTATAGCTGGGTCTTGAGGAAGCACTATTTCTAATTGTCTTAGAAAGCACCAGAAAGATTTCCAGAGTGGTTGTATCAGTTTACATTCCCACCAGCAGTGGAGGAGGGTTCCCCTTTCTCCACAACCTCTCCAGCATGTGTTGTTCCTTGAGTTTTACATCTTGGCCATTCTGATGGGTGTAAGGTGATATCTCAGGGTCGTTTTGACTTGCATTTCCCTAATGGCTAATGAGAATGAGCATTTCTTTAAGTGTTTATCTGCCATTCGATATTCCTCTGTGGAGAATTCTCTGTTTAGCTCTGTTCCCCATTTTTTAATTGGATTACTTGGTTTGCTGCTTTTCAGCTTCTTTATTTCTTTGTATATACTCGATATTAGTCCTCTGTCAGATAAAGGGTTAGTGAAGATTATTTCCCAATCTGTAGGCAGGCATTTTGTTTTGATGACAGTGTCCTTTGCTTTACAGAAGCTTTTCAGTTTCATGAGGTCCCATTTATTGATTGTTGCTCTTAGAGCCTGTGCTGTTGGTGTTCAGGAAGTTGTCTCCTGTGCCAATGAGTTCTAGGCTGTTCCCCACTTTTTCTTCTAATAGATTTAGAGTATCTGGTTTTATGTTGAGGACTTTAGTTTTGTGCAGGGTGATAAATATAGATAGATAGATAGATAGATAGATAGATAGATAGATAGATAGATAGATAGATAGATAGATCTATTTTCATTTTTCTGCATGTGGACATCCAGTTGGACCAGCACCATTTTTTGAAGATGCTGTATATTTTCCATTGAATGGCTTTGGCTTCTTTGTCAAAAATCGAGTATTCATAGGTGTGTGGGTTTATTTCTGGGTCTTCTATGCGGTTCCATTGATCCTCCTTTCTGTTTTTATCCCAATACCATGCAGTTTTTATTACTATTGCTCTGTAGTACAACTTGAGATCGGGGATAGAGAAACCTCCAGATGATCTGTTGTTGTACAGGATTGTTTTGGAGATTCTGGTTTTTGTTTCTCCATATGAAGCTGAGAATCTTTTTTTCAAGGTCTGTAAAGAATTGAGTTGGTATTTTGATGGGAATTGCATTGAATCTGTAGATTGCTTTTGGCAGGATGGCCATTTTCACAATGTTAATCCTACCAATCCATTAGCACGGGAGAGCTTTCCATCTTCTGAAATCTTCAATTTCTTTCTTCAGAGACTTGAAGTTTTTCTCAAACAGGTCTTTCACTTGCTTGGTTAGTGTCACTCCAAGGTACTTTATGTTATTAGTGGCTATTATGAAGGGTGTTGTTTCCCTAATTTCTTTCTCGGCCCTTTTGTCTTTGGTATACAGGAGGGCTTCTGATTTTTTTGAGTTGATTTTGTATCCTGCCACTTTGCTGAAGGTGTTTATCAGCTGGAGGAGTTCTCTGGTTGAATTTTTGGGGTCGCTCATATATACTATCATATCATCTGCGAATAGTGACACTTTGACCTCTTCCTTTCCGATTTGTATCCCCTTGATCTCCTTTAGTTGTCTTATTGCTCTGGCTAGGACTTCAAGTACTATGTTGAAGAGGTAGGGAGAGAGTGGGCAGCCTTGTCTTATCCCTGATTTCAGTGGGATTGATTTAAGTTTCTCTCCATTGAGTTTGATGTTGGCTATAGGCTTGCTGTATATTGTCTTTACTATGTTTATATATGTGCCTTGTATTCCTGATCTCTCCAAGACTTTAAACATGAATGGGTGTTGGACTTTGTCAAATGCTTTTTCAGCATCTAAGGAGATGATCATGTGGTTTTTCTCCTTCAGTTTGTTTATGTGGTGGATTACATTGAAGGATTTCTGTATGTTGAACCACGCTTGCATGCCTGGGATGAAGCCTACTTGGTCGTGGTGGATGATATCATTGATGTGTTCTTATATTCGGTTTGCAAGTATTTTATTGAGTATTTTTGCGTCAATGTTCATAAGAGAGATAGGTCTGAAGTTCTCTTTTTTTGTTGGGTCTTTGTGTGGTTTAGGTATCACATAACGGTGACTGTTGCTTCATAGAATGAGTTTGGTAATGTACCTTTTGTTTCTATTTTGTGGAATAGTTTGAGGAGAATTGGTGTGAGCACTTCTTTGAAGGTCTGGTAGAATTCCGCGCTGAAACCATCTGGCCCAGGGCTTTTTTTTGGAGGGGAGACTGTGAATGACTGCTTCAATTTCCTTGGGGGATATAGGGCTGTTCAGTCTTTCTACCTGATCTCGACTTAATGTTGGAAGATGGAATCTATGAAGAAAATTGTCCATTTCATTTAGGTTTTCAAATTTTGTGGCATATAGGCTTTTGTAGTATGACCTAATGATTGTTTGAATTTCCTCAGTGTCTGTAGTTATGTCACCCTTTTCATCTCTGATTTTGTTGATTTGGATAGATTCTCTCTTCTTTTTAGTTAGTTTGGCTAAGGGTTTGTCTATCTTGTTGATTTTCTCAAAGAACCAGCTTTTTGTTTCATTGATTCTTTGAATAGTTTTATTTGTTTCTAATTGATTGATTTCAGCCCTGAGTTTGATTATTTCCAGCCTTCTGCTCCTCTTGGGTGTATCTGCTTCTTTTTTTTCTAGGGTTTTCAGTTGGGCCATTAAGTTGTTTGTATGTGATGTTACGAATTTCTTCTTGCAGGCACTTAGGGCTATAAATTTTCCCCTGAGCACTGCTTTCAATGTGTCCCATAAATTTGGGTATGTTGTGGCTTCATTTTCATTGAATTCTAGGAAGTCTTTAATTTTTTTCTTTATTTCTTACTTAACCCAGCTGCCGTTGAGTAACAGGTTGTTCAGTTTCCATGTGCACGGAGGCTGTTTGTTATTTCTGTTGTTGTTGAGGTCCAGCTTAAGTCCATGGTGGTCAGATAGAATACAAGGGATTATTTCAATCTTTTTGTATCTGTTGAGGCTTGCTTTATGACCAACTCTATGGTCTATTTTGGAGAAGGTTCCATGCGGTGCTGAAAAGAAGGTATACTCTTTTGAGTTTGGATGAAAAGATCTGTAGATGTCTATTAGGTCCATTTGATTTAGGGTCTCTGTAAGTGTTTTTATTTCCCTATTTGTTTTCTGTCTAGTTGATCTGTCCCTTGGTGAGAGTGGAGTGTTGAAGTCTCCCACTATTAGGGTTTTAGGATCAATGTGTGATTTAAGCTTTAATATTGTTTCATTTATGAATGTAGGTGCTCTTGCATTTGGGGCATAGATATTCAAAATTGTGATGTCCTCTTGGTGGATTTTTTCTTTGATGAGAATATAGTGGCTATCCTTATCTTTTTTGATTAACTTGGGTTGAAAGTCTATTTTATTAGATATTAGGATGGCTACTCCCGCTTGTTTTCTGGAACCATTTGCTTGAAAGACATTTTTCCAGCCCTTTACTCTGAGGTAGTGTTTATCTTTTTTGCATAGGTGTGTTTCTTGGATGCAACAGAATGATGGATCCTGTTTCTACAACCATTCTGTTAGTCTGTGTCTTTTAATTGGGGAGTTGAGTCTGTTGATGTTGATAGAAACTAGTGACCAACAATTGTTACTTGCTTTAGATGTGGTGTTGGTGGTGTCACTGAGTATCATTGCTTGTCTTCCTTTGTTTTTTTGTTGTGTAGTTATCTATTTCCTCTGTTTCCGTTGATGTAGTTGTTTTCTTTGGTTTGGAGTTTCCCTTCTTGTAACTTCTGTAGAGCTGGGTTACTATGTAGATATTGTTTAAATTTGGTTTTGTCTTGGAATATCTTGAATTCTCCGTCTATGTTGATTGAAAGTTTTGCTGGGTATAGTAGTCTGGGTTGGAATCTGTGGTCCCTTAAGGACTGTATGATTTCTGTCCAGGCCCTTCTGGCTTTCATAGTTTCTGTTGAGAAGTCTGGTGTGATTCTGATAGGTCTACCTTCATATGTTACTTGGCCTTTTTCCCTTGCTGCTTTTAGAATTTTTTCTTTGTTTTGTAGGTTCAGTGTTTTGACTATGATGTGACGTGAAGAATTTCTTTTCTGATCTAGTCTACTTGGTGTTCTGTAGGCCTCTTGTATGTTTATGGCCATCTCCTTCTTTAAGTTGGGAAAGTTTTCTTCTATAATTTTCTTGAAAATATTTTCCGGACCTTTGAGCATGATGTCTTCTTTTTCTTCTACTCCTGTTATTCTTAGGTTTTGTCTTTTCATGGTGTCCTTGATTTCTTGGATGTTTTGTGTTTGGAACTTTCTGATTTTATTTTTTCTTTGAGAGACGTGTCAATTTCTGCAAGTGTATCTTCGGCTCCTGAGATTCTTTCTTCCATCTCTTATATTCTGTTGGTGATGCTTACCTTTGTAGTGCCTGATCTTTTCTCTATGTTCTCCAGCTCCTGGTTTTTCTCTATTTGTGTTTTCTTTATTGATTCTAATTCTGTTTTCATGTCTTGCACCATTTCCTTTATCTGTTTGAATGTGGACTCCTGCTTTTCAATGATAGCTTCTATTTTTTGTCTGTTTCCTCTCTCTGTATCACTAATTGTGCGTCTACTTCTCTGGGTTTAATTGCCTGTATTTCTATGAGAGCTTTGTTTATTTCTTCTTTATTTGCCTTCATTTGTGTAAACATTTCTTTGAGTGCTTTGTGCATTTCTTCTCTGTTTGCCTCAATTTTCGTGGTCATTTCTCTGAGAACACGATTTGTTTCCTCTTGGTTAGTCTCGATTTCTTTGGTTATTTCTCTGAGGGCTTTGTTCATTTCATCTTTATGGGCCTCTAATAGTTGGAGAAACACTGTTTTGAGGTCGTTTTCTTGTATATCTAGTGAATTGAAGTGTCCATTGTTTTGTGGGGTTGCTGGTGAGGTCATTATGTCCTGATTTTGTTGGGCGTGTTCTTATGTCTGCTTCTAGCCATCTGGTTATTTATAATCCTCACTGATTGTTCCTCGAGATTGTAGTTTGGGCTATGATCCTTTCTTTCTGTTTTCTGGACTGTTTTTTAAGGAAGATGAGAGAGGTTCACTGCTTTGGGAGTGTGTACTGTGTTTTCAGTTTTCCCTAAGTAAGGAATGTGACACTGGTGCTATTTGCCTGCACTTTTAGTGGGCGCAGTGTGGATGTGCGGATTCTCTGACTATTGCAGTGGCCTGCAAGCCACTATTATGCAGTTCTGACTGAGATCCAGGGATTGTTTGCCTGGATTACGCTGGTGGACCCGCAAGGCAGAGGCTTCAATGTTGTGGTTGCTATCCCAAGAATCCCTATGATGCCCACACTAGGGGTGTAGGTAGCAGGGATCTCGTCTGGTTGCTTCTGTGTAGAGGCCCTGGGTCTGGGGCAATCTCTCCCTAGAAGGCTCACTCACTCTCTTGCAGTATCACTTGGAATGCACAGGGGTTTCCCTTGCTCACTACTCTCTGTTTTGGTCCTGCTGCGGAAGTGCACGGGTAGGCTAACAGTCAGCTCTGTGACACTGTGGCCGCAGGACTCGGTGTCCACCTTTCCTGTGTGCAGCCTCTTTGTCCTTTCCCTCTGCCAGGAGGGGTTATGTTGACTGGTCCCTGGGTGGTGCGGGAAAGAGTTAGGATGAGTGTACTCAATCCCAGATCCCGGGCCCAGATCTCTCTGCCAGAAGCAGCCTGGTGGTAGAATCTATGTTTGCTGATCCCAACAGAGTACCGGGTAGGGTTGAGTGTCCTCAGATCCAGAGCTTGGGTTTCTCTGCTAGGGGCCACTGGGTGAGCTCGAGAGAGGGTGCTGTGTCCTTGGCAGGCTGCCTCTCTGTCCTTCCCCTCTGACCTTCTCCTCTGCTAGGACAAGCTTATGGAGGTGCTCTCAGGGGAGTGCCAGCAGGGGTTGGGGCTTCTCAGTCGGATCCTGAGCCCTGAGCTGGAGTTTCTCTGCCAGGGGTCAGGGGGGTGCACTGGTGATAGAACTTGCTGCTAGACCTTATTGCGCTGGACCCAGCAGAATCTCAGGACGTGTAGAATAACCACAGTCCCAGATCTGAAGCTGTAGTTTGTTTGCTAAGAGCAGCTGGCAGCACTGGAGTTCCGGCACTGTAAAGCCGCTGTGCATCTCTTTATCCTTCTACTCCGCTGTGGCAGGGTTATGGTGGCATTTGGGGTAGTGCCCAAAAGGATTGGGTTTTCTCAGCCCCGATCTCGGGTTGGGGTACAGACAATGTGGTCTGTGGCAGATTCTGCTGGCTGCCTCCTGCCTCCTCTGAAGAGGGAGTAGGGATTTTGAGCTGGGCGCGCAGCTGCAATCCTTGCGAAGTGGGAGCTCAATTGTGATGGTGGCAGGTACCCGTGGTCGAAGAGACCTTCCAGGGAAAGACTGGGTGACCCGTGATCAGTCTGGCAACTTTCCTTCCCCGTGGGGTTTTTTTGCGATTGGGACTCCCAGCCTCAGGCACCCTTGTGCCCACCGATCAGCCTGGGGAAGTGATCGGGACAAGCAGGCTTGGATACCAGCCCGGAGACCAAAAGCCAGTGTTAGCCAGGTTCTCTTCTGGGTTTTGGCTGGGCAGCCGAGAGTGGACCTGACCGATTCCCACGCCATGGGAGCCTCCCCTCACCTGGGAAACACGATCGATCGCTGTTGTTTTAGGGCCCAGAGTTCAGTCTCCTGGTTGTTGCACGGAGTGTGTTGTCCCGCTTCTCAGACATGGTGTTCTCCCGGTGCCGCCATATTGGCCCCCCCTCAGCATAGTTTCTGAATTGAGTTATATGTGAACAAGGACAAGGGCTATCATAAATTCCAAAACTCTAAGATGGTTCTTTCTGGGTTTTTTGTTGCAAGGGGTAATGGGACTGGAGGCTTTGTGCTTGGTTGTAAACATGGTTGTTTTAATGAGAACATTTTATTGAGATTAAACCAACTATTCTCTGGAGCTCAGAAAAAAAAAACATTTTGGGTGTTGGTTCTTGTTGTTCTTGGTTATTAAGGAGTGTCTATATAGAGAGTGTGGCTGAAGGGTGAAAACCAGCAGTTGGAGGCCGGTGTGTCCTCTTTTATGCACACTGTTCACGCTTATACTTCAGCCCGCTTGATTAGTGCACTGACTTCTATTTCTTTTCCAGTGTTGGGGATGGGAGACAGCATCTCATACGTGCCAGGGAAGGCTCTTTCCTTCAGCTGTGTGTACATGTGTAAGTGCACATCAGAGGCTGGCATCTGGTGTCTTCCTGCACTTTCTTCCATTGTATATATTGAGATGAAGTCTGCCACTTTAACCCAAAGCTTGCCAACTGGGCTAGTCTAGCTAACCAGCTTGCTGCTGGGATCCCTTGTCTCTTTGTCTAGCTCTTTGACATTACGGGTAGGCCATCAAGCCGTCCCACATTCACAGAGGAAGTGGAGCTATGAACTCCGGTTCTCATGCTTACAGAGTTCATAGTTTATTTCACAGACTTGTCTTTTTTTTTTTTTTTTAACTAAGAAAGCCTATGAAGCTGTTCCTTCAATGGCATTAATGTTTATTTCCCTACGTCTTAACCACACTGCTTTTGCTATTTTTTATTTGTCAATTCAGTCTCCCATTGAAACTTAGGTAGTGATATGTTTAAAACTATTTTTTCTTTTCATGGCAAAAAAAAAAAAAAAAAAGGAAATAAAGAATTATTAGTCAGTCCTGAAAAGTTTTAAGCAGCTACCATTCGCAGACTGACTAGTTGCCTAGCTCTATTGGCTGAGCCATCATTTTATTTATGTGATAAGTTGAAATGAGAATATGTTATGAGTAGCCATTCCAGACAACTTTTTTTTAACTACAAATGGCCTGGATATCCTTCAAGACAGGTTGTACTAAAAACATCATGTTTCCAAAACTATGGTTTATTACCAATGGAACAGAATATTTGCAAAATTAATAGGTAATTAGCAAAGAGAAGCAGGCCATTAGGCCCAGGGCTATGGTTTAGAGTCTGGGTTGCAGAAGGAAGCCAAAGTGAAGTGTGGAAGACAAAGTTCCTTGAAGTGGCAGGAACTGTCAGTCTGTGGTGGAGGTTGTGGTCACTCAAAAAGAAACAGAAGTGCTCTTAGTAAGTGGTACCTAAACCCACTCTCACTGGGGATTGCTTTGAGCTTGAAAGCAGAGTTAAACATATAAGTTATTGAGTATGTGCAAATGCATTATATGGTAGGAAAAAAATGCCTGAGCCTATTTACTTTCCTTATTTTCTGTGAATTTAAATGTGCTATTTACCATTTATGTAGTGTGTGGGTGTTCATATGCATGTGAGAGTATATTTGTGTGTGTTGTGTGCATGGTGCATGTATGTGTGTGTGTGTGTGTTTGTGTGTAGGCTGTAGGTTGATATTCAGCGTCTTTCTCAATTGCTTTTATTTTGAGACAGGGCCTTTCATTGAACATATGTTTCACTGATTGTCCAGAATGATTGGCCATCAGCCTCAAGGACCCACCCATCTCAGCTCTGATTGCCCTGCTTTAGACATGAGCCCTGGGAAAGAGCTCATGTCTTCAGGTTTTGATAGCAAGCACTGACCCCATAAGAACCAATTTCCATATCCTCTGCTAAATATTTCTTTCATTATTGAAATCCTTTCTAGTGAGCACTTTCTGTGTTGAAATATTAGCAGGCCTTACTTGATGACAATGTTCTGGCTCTGCCCTATTTGCTTTCTAATTATGTCAGGCAAACATAGCAATGCTCCTATCCAAAAGGCTATTGACAGTATTGACTTAAAGCAGGGCCCAGACAATCAAATAGAGTATTGGGTAGTGTATACAGACCTCAGAAAGTTTTTGAGGCTTAATTTGATGTTATGTGAAATGAAGGTAATTCCATCTTGTGGAAGGCTTTTAATTGTGAAGATAAATAGAGAAACAGGATAAACGATGCTAATTATAGACAATGCTAAATGAAACCTAGGAAGTTTTCAAGGAGATTTACATGCATTGTGTCATTAAATTTTCACTGCAAACTTGCAAGGTTGAAACTGTTATGCTTTATATCTTATATTTGAAGATAGTAGAGTTTGAGAAGTCGAATATCTTCCCAAGGACACTGAGCTAATGAGTAGAGGGAGGAGGGCCTCAGATCCAAGACATCTGGTCCCAGAGGCTTGATTAACTGTCAGCAGATAGTGCTGTATTAATAGTGACCCTCAGCAGATGTCTCATTCCAGTGCTGGAGAAATAGCTCAGTGGTTACAACAGTAGCTGCTTGTTCAGAGGAACAGAATTTGATCCCTATCACCCACATCAGGTCATTCACAACTGCCTGTAATTCCTGTTCTGAGTGATCTGACCCCCTTTCTGGCCTATGAAGATACCTGTATTTATATGCACATACCCACACAAACACATATACAAACAGAGATGAAATTAAATCTTAAAAACAGATTCCTATGAGCTCTTGTTACCATGCCAACACCCCATATCCATCACTGGGATCAAAGGTCTATTTGAGTACTTTTCTAGCTACCCTCTGAGGAACTCTGTCTTCAAACTTGCTAATAAAGCCTGAAAACCTCTTGATCTTCAAAATGTAAATTACTTGTGAGCCCATGTGCTCCTGGATGACACTCCCTGTGGATCGCCAGCTGCCAAAGTGTAGGAGCTCCTCTCCCTCTTATACCTCCTATAAATTAGAGTGGGCGCATGCATCCATTTTTCTTTCTCGCCTTCCTTGCTATTTTGGAAGTTGTGCTAAATGAATACTGAAAATGGTTCTGTTCCTCCTCCACTTTACTTTGTAGTACCCACATTTATCATCATAATCACCTATAGAAATACTTGTGTCAAAGGCTATAGCAGCAAATAAAATTTTCTCCTTGTACTTTATGAGTCTGAGTAGCCAGAATCGCCACACTGAAAGGAAAGTACTTACATAGGGTCTTTGTGATGGCTTCATGTTGCTGAAATATTTTTATACCAACAAAAGCAGTTATAGCATTCAAACCTGAATCACTAAAATCTGAATTTTTAGTAGCATAAACTGCACTGCTTTTAGCTAGTTTTTAAAAAAAAAAAATGTATGCAATTTATTATCTAGGTGGTCTTCCTGCTCAAGTTTCTCTCTGAGGTTAGTGACTTTAAAGAATAAGGTGAAACTTTGAGTGTGTGTGGGGGTGTCAGGAGTGGGTGTGTCTGTCTCTCTGTATGTATGTATGTACATGTGTATGTATGTATGCAACAGGGAGAAATGCCTAACTGAGTTCCTAAGCAGGGAAACCTCAGAAGACTCATGAAATAATTCTTTGAATTCCTGATTACAGTGACTATAGAAAGGTTTGTGTCTATGTATGTGTCTATGTGCATGTGGAGGCCAGAGATTACCCTAGGCCACCATCCCTCAGGAAGTTGTCCATCTTTGTTTATTGAGACAGATTTTCTCAGTGACCTGAAAGTCAGTGATTTGCCTAGATCATCTGGTCAGCAAGCATCAGGTCTCTGCCTATCTCCACTTTTCCAGCACAGAGGGATTACATACATCCCACCATCCTAAGGATCTTTACATGAATTCTGGAAATGATATTCAGGACACAGAAAATGTTTTCATTTCTGAGCCATTTTCCCATTCCCTGCTCTGTTTGTTTGTTTTTTACTTCCAATTATTTGCTTAACTTTTCATACAGTGCGATTTTTCAGTTCGCTGAAGATCTCACAGCTGTTTTTGAAGCAGTGTGATGCAGTAGACTATGGAATCAGGAATTTTAATCTTGACTACTCGCACTAGATATATTTCTGTCTTAATTCTTTCCATAGACATTTCTGGACATTCCTAATTCGTGGAAAAGAAGAGAGAGTCAAGTCAGTCTTTTGGTCAATGTTTGATTAGTTTGTGAAAATCACTTAGATAGATTTACCACATAGGAAAAGGTACATAGATATTAAATGCAGTACCTGACCTACAAGGTTTTGATGTTACAGCCCCACAAACATGGTGGACATTAGAAAAAAGTCTACCTTATGGGCTAGTGATAAGTAGTTTCACCCTTTCTCTTGATGCTGTAAAGAATGGCAGCTCTCATACCAATCAGCCACATGGTCATGAAGTTTAACAATAGGCACAATCTACTGTACTGTGTTGCTGGTGAATGTGAAGCAGAATAGGAGTGTTAAATGCGTTTTCTCTTTCTTTTTTTCTTTCTCTGTTTTTTTTTTATTTGTTACACAATTTATTCACTTTGTCTCTGATGTAGCCACCTCCCTCATCTCCCTCCAGTCCATCCTCCCTCCCTCTTTTCCCCCTATGCCTCTCCACTAGTCCACTGATAGAGGAGGTCTTCCTTCCCTATTCTTTGACCTATCAGGTCTCATCAGGACTGGGCGCATCCTCTTTATTTTCTTCCTAAATATGTTGTCAAGTTGGTATGGGAGTCTGAAGATCTCAGATTGAGGCACATCTGTATTTAGAGACTAACTCTCTTCTGAAACCACATTGTTTATGTATATAAGAGGGCTCAATAAGGAATGTGTTTTCATGGATAGATTGAGGGCTGGGCTCTGGACATGACTTATTGAACAAAGTATTTGACTTGCAAGAATGAAGTCCTGGACTGGATCCTTAGGACACATGTTTATAAAAAGCATTCATTGCTGGTGCACAAATATAATTCCAGTGCTTGAGGGACAGAGGTGATGGGTTCCTGTGGTTTGCTGGTCAGATAACCTACCTTAATTGGTGACATTCAATCCAATTGAATACCTTGTATGAAGAATAAAGAAGGTCACTGGAATCTGAAGGATGACTTGACACTTGAGATTCGTCCTCTGGCTTTAACACACATCACAGGTATTTTATCTGTACTCATATGAAGACACACATAGAGAGAGAGATTTTAAGTGACATATAAACACTGGAATACTAGAATCAAATTATTTATGAGAAAATTTAGTGGCATAACAGTTAGAGGAAGGGTGTAGTTCAGTGGATATGGTCAATATTCTCTATATATGGGCCTGTGCAAAGGAAAGAGAGGAGTGAGGTGAGCAGGTGGTCCTGTGCTCTAGATGTGCAAAGCCATATCAAATGTGGGATGCAGCCAATTTTTACATTCTAATCCCACTGTCACCTAAGCACAAATATTTGAGAAGCTTTAAGCACAGCCACAAAAGGAACCATCCAGCAAGACCCACTCCGTCCTGTAGAGCTGTGAGAAAAAACAAGAGAATTCTCTACTGCTGAAATGGTTTTTGGCTGGTTTACAGTCAATCAGCAAGACACTGGAGATTTGAAACTTTCATCAAATCTGTACAAACACATAAGATATTACATGTCCAGTACCAATGAGGTGTCCTTTGTTCCTTCTTGACTTCTGGTTATGAGTTTTGAGTGAATTATCTAAAATCCCAAGTAAATTCTCTCAAACTCAACTACCCATAAAAACTCTGTAATGGTAGACATGTTCTATGGGCATGATGTTATGACAAGGTTGACCTCTAGTCTTTATATACACACACATACATGTGTACCTGCAAACACTTGTGTGGTCTGTGCACTCACACAGTCCCAGAGTTCACTGCTTGGACTGGGTATTTCCAGGTTCTTGATGTCTGTCTAAGGAATCAGAAATTCACACACAGAGTATGATCTAGCATGGGAAATTATTGAGAAAAGTGATAGAACAGACTCAATGTGCTACAGCAATGCGATTCTTGAATTAGAGTACTCAAAGGCTTAGATGACTGTCTGGAGACTTCCTTTATGAGGTCTTGGAGAAGGAGGTATTTGGTTACTAAGAAGCATAGTGCAGGTGTTCGTCTTGTTTTGATTGCGAGCATGGATTCTCTAAGCTATAACATTTCTCTACAGCACATATTCTTTCCCCACAATGTATATGATTTAACTTGTATATATGCCCAAGTGATAATCTTAGGTTGCCAAGTGCATTTAAAAAATGGGCATCTATGTAACCCAGGCTAAATCAAAATCTTAGGTTGTTAAAGTATTTGTTCCTATCACACACACACACACACACACACACACACACAAACACTAAAAGAAAAAAATAGAGGTATTAAAATGAGGCACTTAATTTTCAGTTTTATTAAATTTAAACCACAGGTGAGTACTCTTTTAGAAAACATGGTTCTAAAAGTAAGAGCAGATATATGTGAATGATGCCTTATGCAATGCAGCACTTTTTAAATCTGGACACTGAGTTCTTCTATTGTATGGTTTGAATGGGAATGCCTACCAAGAGCTCAGATATTTGAATATTTGGTCTTCAGTTGGTGGAACTCTTTGGGAAAGAAGATGAGATGTAGCCATGTTGGAGGTGTGACACTAGGGTTGTTTTGACATTCAAAAACCCACACAATTGACAGGAAGCATTCTCTCTTTCTCTCCCTTCATGCTTGTGGATCACACTCAGCCACCCAATTAATCACTTTCTTTTATTAGTTGACTTGGTCTTGGTGTCTTAGCACAGGAATGGAAGAGTTACAAAGACACTGGCATACAGACAATCTGAAATTAGTCATGTTATTTCTTCAATTGTTAGCACTTCAGTAAGAGTGAGGAAGAGTGGCCAGATTGCTGCTAAGACTCGATATCCATGTCTCACAAATCAAGGAACCCAGGCTAGTTGATTTTCCTGCCGCTGTGTTAAAATGACTTGGGAAAATCCCTTTCAGGAAGGAAGGGAATCATTGTCCCTCTTTGCAGGGAAATCATCTTGCAGAAGTGTGAGGTAACTGATCATAATATATCTATAGTCAGAAAGCAGAGAGAGAGGAAAACTGTTGCTCAGACCACTTTCTCCTATTTTTTCAGTTCCAGACCCCAACCCACAAATTTGTGTATTCTATATTTAGTGTTGGACTTTCTAATTCTTTAAACTAATCTAGACATTCCCTCAAAGACTCTCAAAAACATTTTCCTCTATGGTATTTCTGTACCTTATCAGGTTGACAGTACAGAGGATCTATCACAGCATGTATGATTAGGGCCTTGTTAACAATGTCCCACCACAACTCTTTTGTCTGACAGGCTTCTGAATGACATGATGAGGATCTGGTTCATGTTGGGGAAAGCCTTTCATGTACCTTTTCATTACATGGTGGTTCAGTTTGTTCTCCGGGCTGTAGGTAGTACTGCCATGCTTTCCCCAACATTCATTAAGCATTCAACATTCATTTCATTCTACATACTTCAAACTCCTCAACACAGGTCAGGATCCATATGCACGACCTTTGTATTTCATGTGGTAAAGTGCAGTAGGGGCTCTGCAAGTCTGGTTCACAGACTTCCTTTTGACTCAGAATTATATCATTTTCTTAAGTTCTTCTCTTGAGTGCTTAGAGAATACTGATGTGAAAGGTGGTTGGTAAACACGGGAAGCAATTTCTTTAGCCAGAAGTGTTTTTACTTCCTGTGCATATAGAGATGGCAGGCAAACCTGCAGTGGGAGGCAGGAATATGTGACTCAACTACAAAGTGTAATAAAACTCAACTGGCTGTGGTTTTGTTTTGTTTTGTTTTGGGTGTGTCTACATTGTTTTCTGGGAAATTTCCCATTTATAATGATTAAAGAAGCATCATTTCTATTTCTCAGCAACCATGTATGCAGGGCAACAGGATCAGAACAGTGACAAGCACTGTGTCTCCTCAGTAGATGAAGTTTATTATCTTGTTCTTTTTACTTATAATGAGAGAAGTATTTACAATAGTGAAGTTTACAAAAACAAAACAATTCAAATCTGAAGAATTTCTCCAAGTACAATTTATATATAATAACTCAGAATGCATGAGTTCTAAATTTATAAATATTCTGTATTCTTGACAGGAACTTTGCATTTCCAGTGTTATATATTTCCTAGAGCTTATTATTTGTATTGTAGATACTGCAGGAAATATTACAATCTGTAAGACACCATTGGCTAAAATATTTTCACAAACCTCTGTTCTGAGACAGTTCTCACCACCACCTACAGTCTACAAAATTTTCTCTCTCATGTTTGCTCTCTCTTTGAGGAACTTCCATATCAATGTGGGCAGTGTAGGTTCAGTCACCTGTGATTATATATAAACTAGAGTGGTCAGCCTTATTTCATTTTTTTTCCAATGGCACTCAGCCTTATTCCTTGAAGAAGAGTCTCTCCTTGAACATGGAACTCACTCTTTCAGATAGACTAATTTGCCAGTGAGTGCCATATTTCTTGCTGTCTCCCACTCCCATGCTTGGCCTCTCACTTGAATGCTAGGGCTCCAATCTCCAGCCTTCATGCTTGTGCAGAAGCACTTTGCTATGGGCTCACTATAACTCTCAATCTGACTGAGAATCTGGTCTCAATGGATCTTCTTCCTTCGGTGTCCTGAGTCACCAGAACTCTGGTTGTGCTCTGCTCTGCCTGCCTTTGGCATCTATTTATTTGAAATGCAACTGTCCCTGAGCCTTTTGACAATAATATCTTTGAGACTATTGACATGAAGGTATTTTTTTTTGGCAAGTAGAATTCTGAGCAGATATGGAGATTCCCAAGACTTTGAGTAGTCAAGTATTATGGCATAGGCTGTAGTTTGGAATCCTCATTTGGGCTGCGACAGTCAATAGACTGAAAACCAGAAACTAAACCTGATTCACAAATCCCATGTCTGACATTCTCAGGAAATAAGATAAACAGGTGCAAATTTCAGGGAAAATTACGTTTCCATTCATTTTTAAGAAAATTAAGTACAAAGTAAAAAGTCCAAACACTTGAATGAACATGAGTTGCCGAAGGTCTGGGAAAATGAAAAGATAAAACAAATGTCTCAAGAAAAAGGAAAACTTCTGTGTAGGAGAAAAGGTCTGTGTTTGTCTGGGAAGAGCAAGAAGACAGTAAGGGCCATGCTTAAGAGGGAAATCTCTAAGGAAAGACAAAACATAGAATCTCATGGGCCTATTATGCAAGCACACATTGTCCAACTAGTGAAATCCATTATGCTTAAATAATGGTACATATTAGAGTTAATTACTGCAAGGTGAGATCGTGGGTGCCTCCTGCAGATAAGGTCAATTATCTTATATTAATCTAAAATGCATTATGAATAATTCACTGGGATGTTAGCTGTAAAATGTGGTAAAATAAACCGGTAGGGAAACATTAGGCTCAGGGTAGTGCCTGTTTGTGAGAGGTGGGGAGGGAGAAGGGTTGTCAGGTTTCCTTCTTTATCACACTACCTTACTTTATGACACAGTGTGTTTTCACTGAGGCTGGAACTCAAGAGTTCAGGTAGACTGTCCAGCAAGTTCTGGAGATCCACCTGTCTTCAGTCTGTAGTATTGGGGTCACAGACTCAAGTATTCACAGGTGCTGGGGGTTCAAACTTAGATGCTCCTGCTTTCACAGTGCTCACATTACTGCCTACTCCTTCCTTTCATCCCTAGATTCTTTTGAGAAGCACTAAATAGCCTAATAAGGGAGGAATTGCCTTTATCAGTACAAGAACAGTGGGACAACCTGGCTCAGATTTTGCTGACCCACAGAGAACAAGCAGAGAGAGGTGTCACAGGTGACAGGAATTAGATGTAAGCACCTGGCACTCTTCAATTGTCATGGGAATACCTCCCCACTAGCTTCTCCTAAACATAAACATGCATGGGCTCCTACCCACTTACCACACATCCTGGCTTACACACACTCTCATTATCTGCTTCTTGTCCCACGGCTGAAGGTGCCTATAATTCTGTTTCCCAGATCATTAAAAAGTATCACACTGGAAGTTGGTAACCTCAGAGGAAAATATCTACTGACTGAGCATTGGTTTACCAGGATCATTATCTTGTTCATTTTCCTCAGTGCTGCAACAATATACCAGAGAAAGGAACTCAAAGGGAAGAGTTAGCTTACTAGAGGGTACAGTCTACCGTGGAAGTAATAACAAAAGCAGCTGATAATATGACATCCACTGTCAGGAAGCAGAGAGGTGGAATCTAGCCCGTGCTAGATTGCTTCCCCCTTTTTATTCACTCCAGCACCCCAGACCATGGAAGGGTGCAGTGCACTTCATTCTCTATAGATCTTCCTGCTCAATTGACCTAATCTGGAAATACCCTCACAAATATAGAGGTGGCATAAATGGTTATTCCAAATCCTATTAAGTTAGCAATCAAGATTAATGTTTGGAAAAGGAGCCACCAAAAGGTGAGAACAACCTATAGGAGAGTTGATGAGAAGTAATGCGTGAGGATTGATTCAGAAAGAAATCAAGAGCAAACGTGTTCTGACTAATTCCGTGTTGTGATAAGAGCCACTTCATGCACCATTTCCTTTTTGTGGCTGTTGCTAAGTGGAACCCAGAATAAACTACATAAAAACCAGACCAGGCAGCTGGTGCTCTCTGGGGAATATGTCAAGTGTTAAGTTTCTCAGTTTATCCTCTTTTACTCATTCTCAGCCCTTTCTGGAGATCCCTCAAAGGAACATCCAGCTGCTGTTTTGAACCTGATAGATTGTTTCTATGGCACATCGTTCTTGTGAATTCTGAAATTCTTGTGAATTCTGAAATTCTTTCTAATTTAATGTTTTTAAAATTTGTTCAGTTTACATCTCAATTGTAACCTCTTCCCTCATTTTATCCTGTTCCCACCCTCCTTCCATCTTTCTCATAATTCTCCTCCCCTAGTCCTCAAAAAGGGGTAGCCCTCCTCCCCTACCAACTGACCTCAGCCTATCAAGTCTCATCCTGACTGGGTGCATCCTCTTACTCTGTGGCCTGGCAAGGCTGCCCAACCAAGAGGAAGTGATCGAAGAATGGGCAACACAGTCCATGTCAGAAAGAGTCCCTGCTCTACTTACTAGGAAATCAACATGAAGACTGAGCTGCCTATAGCCTACAACTGAGCAGGTGGCTATGTCTTCTTCATGCACGGTTTTTGAGTTTTTGATCCTGTTGGAGCATCAGACTCCACAGGTCTCCTTCAGCCAAGATTTGTTGCTTCTGTTAGTCTCCTTGTGGAGTTTCTGTCTTCTCCAGGTCCTTCTGTCCCCCCACTCTTCCATAAAACTTGCTATTCTCTGCCTAAAGTTTGGCTGTGAATCTCAGCATCTGCTTTTATCCATGGTGAGTGAAGTCTTTCAGAGGATATCTATGGTAGGTGCATGTCCTGTTACTCTCTTCAACTGCTTCTGGTGTCTATTTGATTTGCCCTTCTGAAAGAAAATTAAACATCTTCCTTAGGATGCTCCTTCTTAGTTAGCTTCTTTGGGTCTGTGGACTGTAGTATGGTTATCCTGTACTATATGGCTAATATCTGCTTATAAAAGAGTATATAATATGCTGTCAGTCTGGATCTAGCTAGGTTGCTTCACTCCAGATGATCTTTTCCAGATCCATTCATTTTCAGACAAATTACATGATGTCCTTGTTTTTAATAGGTAAATAGTACTCCATTATGTAGATGTATGACAGTTTCTTTATCCAATCTTCTGTTAAAGGATATCTGGGTTGTTTCCAGTTTCTGGCTTTTATGAATAGCCAGAACAGAGTTGAGCAAGTGTCCTTGTTGTACGGTGGAGCATATTTTTGGTAGAGCTGTTTCTAATTTTCTAGGAAAACACCAGATTGATTTCCGAAGTGGTTGTACAAGTTTGCACTGGCACCAGAAAAGGAGGAGTGTTCCCTTTTCTCTACAACCTCGCCAGCATGTGCTGTCACTTGAGTTTTTGATCTTAACCATTCTGATAGGTGTAAAATGGAATCTCAGAGTCATTTTGATTTGCATTTCCCTCATGACTAATGACAATAAACATTTCTTTAAGTGCTTCTCCACCATTCAAAGTTCCTCTGTTGAAGAATTCTCTGTTTATATCTGTACCCCATTTTTTATTGGATTATTTGGTGTGTTGCTGTTTAATTTCTTGAGTTCTTTATATATTTTAAATATTAGTACTCTGTCAGATGTAGACTTGGTGAAGATCTTTTCCAAGTCTGCAGACTGTCCTTTTGTCCTATTGATAGTGTCCTTTGCTTTAAATAAGTTTTTCAGTTTCAGGAGGTCACATTTATAAATTGTTGATCTTAGAGCCTGGGCTGTTAGTGTTCTGTTCATGAAGTTGTCTCCTGTGCCAATGTGTTCAAGGTTCTTCCCCACCTTTTGTTTTTAATTGATTTAGTGTGTCTGGTTTAATGTTGAGATTTTTTTTTATCCACTTGGAATTTAGTTTTGTGCAGGGTGATAAATATGGATCTATCATAGATGCCTTTCATTTTATGAGAAGGAGGTAGCCAGACATAGGGGAAAGAATGTGAATTTTCAGAACCACCAGAGTATAAATTTGAGTCCCATGGTCACTATTTACTGATGTCTGGAGCTACCAAAAGGACGTTTTTTTTTTTTGTTTGTTTTTTTTTTTTTTTTTTTTTTTTTTTTAATAATACCCTCCCCTTTCTTATTTTGGCTTTCTCTCTTCTCTCACTCTGTATGTGTGTGTACATGCATGCGTACACAAATTACAGATATAAAGAATGTAATTTACAGACATAGTGTAGGATATATATGAGTATGTACAATACTTTCTGTAGATTACATGAAACATGTTATGCTTTATATTGAAGACAGTTTGATGTTCTGGCATATTCTGGTATTCCGTGGTCTAAACTGGTATTTGTGTTTGACATATGTTTACAATTGATTAATGACCATGATGTCACATATACGATCAATTGATATTTTCATTCACATTAATGAGAAAGACAAAAGTAATACTGTGGCAACATATGTGAACAGGCCACTTGCATACCAATGATGTGGACAACTTAGAATAATCAGTTGTGAATCTTTGAATATTAGAAGACTGTGCCACCAATTTTCTTTGAATTATTACACTTTAGTGGATAACAGTGTTTTGACACCTGAGTTGCTTAGTGTGTGTGTTTTGCTTTCCCGCATCACTTTCTCAGGTCTAGAAGACACTGAAAGAGTGCATTAAACCTCATTTGTACTGTTCATCTTTGTATGTGTTGTGTTTATTCCTATGACATGGTTCACCTCCCTACTTGTGCCAGTGAACAGATCTTGGAAGAAATCTCAGCTGTACTCAGAAGGCTACCACTTCTGCCATGCTGACACCTACAACAGACAGCCATTTTTAGAGTACAGTTAGAACTCTTGCCAAACATTTATGAAGTTCTGGGATCCCTCTTCTGAACCACAAATTAACAACGACTTCAAGGGGATAGATAGTTGTGAAGTTTAGGTAACATTATTAGAAAGTAATATTTAATATTACTTTAATATTTTACTATTTAGAAAAATAATTATTTAATGTGTGCATGTATGAGCATGCTTGTGGGAGCGTGTGTATGGAGTTCTGTGGATAACTTTTGAGAGCCGGTTCTAGCATTTAACTTTGTTGGAAAAAAAAAAAGACTTTTTTTTTCTGCATTGTTTGTCTCTAACATCCATTTCCCTGTAGGACTACCAGAATTTCAGATGGTGCCACCATATCTGGCATTTTGCAAAGGCTTAATAGGAGGAAGCTAGGTTGGTCAGGATGGCACATCAAGTACCTGTTGAACTTCTCTCTCTAGCTTCTGATTAGTTGTACATATTTTCTATGTTTTATATTTTTAAAAATGAATTATTACTATTATTATTGTATATTTGGTATATGATCTACGCATGATATATGTAGAGGTCAGATGACAACTTTGTAGAGTCTGTTCCCACTTTTCACTTTTCTGTCTTTTTGAGGAATTAAACTCAGGTCATCAGGCTTACAGAGCATATGGCTCTTGCCACTCACCCATCAGATAACACATTTTTTTGTTTCTAGCATGATTTTTTGGTTGTAAATATGCATAACCAGTTCTAATAGTAACTGTATTATACAACCAACACCCGAAATTTCTTAATCTTCAGCCACGGTTTTTCAAGAGCTAGTAAAACTGACCTATTTAAACACAGCACAGACATATCTGAAGAAGTGGCTCATAGAAAAAAGCCTCTCTTGCTGGGTTTTGTGCATCTCAACTGTTAGACATTTTCAAAAAATCTAAAATGGAGCAAGATTACTGCAATTGTAATAAAACTTAATACGTATTTTGCATATCCAAAAAAAAATGTGTTCATCAAAATGAATCTGCTTAGCTTAGGGACTGAAAGCCCAGTAGGTCCAGATAATAGGGTGTGTGAGCCAAAAGACTATTGATGAAAATGTCCTATTCCCAAGGCAATAGCCATGGGGGAGTGTAAAGGGCACTGGAATCTGATATTGGTTTTCAATTTATGACTTATTTTTTCTTCCAGTATGATATATATATATATATATATACATATATACATAGATTATATATATTTACATATATACATAGATTATATATATACATAGATTATATATACATATATACATAGATTATATATATATATATAAATATATATATATATTTAGAACATATCCAGTATGATATATATATATATGGCTCTAAGATCAACAATCAATAAATAGAAATCCATAGAACTGAAACATTTCTGTAAAGCAAAGGACACGTCATCATAACAAAACAAAGGCCTACAGACTGGGAAAGGATCTTCACCAACACTATATCAGACAGAGGGCTAATATCCAGAATATATAAAGAACTCAAAAAGTTAAACAGCAACAAATCAAGTAATCCAATTAAAAAATAGGGTATTGAAGTAAACAGAATTTTTAATAGAATGCAAATATTGAATGGCAAAGAAACATTAAAAAAATGCTCAACATCTTGAGTCATCAGGGAAATGTAAATCAAAATTACCCTGATATTTCACCTCATACCCATCAGAATGGCTAAGATCAAAAGCTGAAGTGGCAACACATGCTTGAGAGGATGTGGAAGATGGGGAACCCTCCTCCATTGCTGGTGGGAATGTAAACTTGTACAGTGACTTTAGAAATCAATCTGGCGCTTTCTCAGACAATTAGGAATAGTGCTACCTCAAGATCCAGCTATTCCACTCCTAAGCATCTATCCAAAATATGTTCAAGTATACAACAAGGACATTTGCTCAACCTTGTTTGTAGCAGCTTTATTCCTAATAGCCAGAATTTGGACACAACCCAAATGTCCCTCATTTGAGGAATGGATACAGAAATTGTAACACATTTATACAATGGAGTACTACATAGCAATTAAAAAGAAAGAAATGATGAAATTTGCAAGCAAATGGTGGGAACTAGAAAAGATCATCATGAGGAAAGTATCCCAGAAGCAGAAAGACACACATGATATACTCATTTGTAAGTAGATATTAGGTATATAATATAGGATAATCATACTAAAATCTGTACACCTAAAGAAGCTAAGCAAGAAGGAGACCTGGGTAAGATACTCAATCCTTATTCAGAAAGGCAAACCAGATAGTCTTGGGAAGAAGGAGAAAAGAGGTAACAGGACAGGAGCATACCACAGAGGGCCTCTGAAAGGCTCTAACCAGCAGGGAATTTGGGCAGAAGTGCAGGGAATCTTATGAAAGAAGGGGGAAATAGAAAGACCTGTAGGGGACAGGAGCTCCACAAGGAGAGCAATAGAACCAAAAATTCTGGACACAGGGGTCTTTTTCTGAGACTGATACTCCAACCTAGAACCCCTGCACAGATGTAGCCCATGGCTACATCTTAGTGTCCAAGTGGGTACCCTAGTAAGGGAAAGAGAGACTGTTTCTGTAGTGAACTCAGTGGATGGCTCTTTGATCACCTTCCTCTGAGGGGTGAGCAACCATAAAGGTCCATGGAAGAAGAAAATGCAACCAGTACTCATGAGACCTGATAGGCTAGGGTGAGAGGGAAGGGGAGGAGCACCTCCACTATCTGTGGGCTGGGGCTGGTGCATGGGAGGAAAACAGGGAGGAAGGGAAGGATTGGGAGAGATTGAGAGAGGGAGCTACAGCTGGGATACAAAGTGAATAAATTCTAGTAAATAATTTTTTTTTAAAAATGAAATAGTCCAGGACTGCCAGAGATAATAACAAAGAAATGCTGTCTCTCAAAGAAAAAAAAAATCCAGAATAAAAGCATGTGTTTTGCCAGCTCTAAGTCTAGATTAAAGACTTTTCTCCCTACCTCTAGCATTTTATTATAAGTCCTACTTCAAATTAAGCAAAAAACCTTCACAGATATGCACTTCATTTTTGGGTAGAAGTTAATTTAGATGTAGTCAAGTTGATGTTCAAGAATAGCCATCATACTTTGTTTAAATAGTGCTGTAAGAAGTATATTTTTGAAATAGAGAAACCAAGGTTGAAAAGAAGTATCATAGTTTGGCCAAACGAGAGTGTGTGAAGAGATAAGATCTTCATTGTGACCCTGAAGTGCAATCTTAGTTTGCATAATACATTTATACATCCTGAATATTTAGTTGAGAGCTAGAGCATTTGCTTACCATGAAGACAGCTCTGGATTCAATTTCCCAGCCAACACACATAATTACTCAGACAAATAAACAGTATTTTGTGCATGTAACAGGCTATATGGATGTTAGTAGTAGCCTTGGTTAGAAGTTCATCAGACCATCCTGTACCATGGAGTTGGGTGAGATTGATTCCTCAGGCACAGACAGAATCAACCAATGGCCTCTAGAAAAGGCATCATCTCCCATATGGATTCAGATTCAAATCCAATTAGCAAATATATTATTTTTTGTTCACCAATACTTATTTAAAAAAAAAAGAACTTATTTTAACTCATTTAATCCATGATATGATACTTACATATATTCATGTATATAACCTGTAAGAAAGAAAATGGCCCACATAGGCTCACATGTATGAGTCCTTAGTCTGCAGTTGGTGGGATTGTTTAGGAAGAATTAGAAAGTGTGGCAGTCATACAAGGAAATGGGTGTTAGAGACAAACTGTGAAAATGCTCTCTATTTCACTTTTTAAAATTTATTTATATTTTTATAAATTACAGTTTATTCACATTGTATCCCCACTGTAGCCTTTTCCCTCATTCCCTCCCAATCCTGCCCTCCCCTCTCATCTCCTCTCATGCCCCATTCCAAATCCAGTGATTGTCCTCCTCCCCTTCCATCTGACCCCAGTATATCAGGTCTCATCAGGACTGGCTGCATTGTCTTTCTCTCTGGCCTGGTAAGGCTGCTCCCCCCTCAGGCAGAGGTAATCAAAGAGCCAGCCACTGAGTTCATGTCTGAGACAGTTCCTGTTCCCATTACTAGGAAAACCACTTGGAGACTGAGCTGCCATGGGCTACATCTGTGCAGGGGTTCTAGAGGTTCTTGATTATCTCAATGCATGGTCCTTGATAGCAGCATCAGCCTCAGAAAAGACACCTGTGCCCAGAGTTTTTGATCTATTGCCCTCATTATGGAGCTCCTGTCCTCTCCAGGTCTTTCTATTTTCCCCTTCATTCATAAGATTCCCTGAACTCTGCCTAAAGTTTAGCTATTAGCCTCAGCATCTCCTTCGATGCCTTGCTGGGTAAAGTCTTTCAGAGGCCCTCTGTGATAGGCTCCTGTCCTGTTCTGTGTGTTCTCCCTCTTCTGATGTCCATCCCCTTTGCCTTTCTGCATGAGGATTGATCATCTTACCCAGGGTCCTCCTCCTTGATTAGCTGCTTTAGTTGTAAAAAATTTTAGTGTGATTATCCTATATTATATGCCTAATATCCACTTATAAGTGACTGTATACCATGTATGTTTTCTCCTTCTGGAATACCTCACTCAGGATGATCTTTTCGAATTCCTGCCATTTGCCTGCAAATTTCATGATTTCCTTGTTTTTAATTGCTGAGTAGTATTTCGTTGTGTAAATGTGGCACAATTTCTGTATCCATTCCTCAACTGAGGGACAACTAGGTTGTTTCCAGATTCTGGCTATAACAAATAAAACTGCTATGAACATGATTGGGAGCTAAACAGAATTCTCAATAAATGAATATAAAATGGTAGAAAAACACTTAAAGAAATGCTCAACATCCGTAGTCATCAGGGAAACACAAATCAAAACGAGCCTGAGATTTCACCTTACACCCAACAGAATGGCTAAGATAAAAAGTTCAAGTGAGAACACATTGGAGAGGATGTGGAGAAAAGAAACCCTCCTCCATTGCTGGTGGGAATGTAAACTTGTACAACCACTTTGAAAATCAAGCTGGTGCTTTCTCAGACAATTAGGAACATTGCTTCCTCAAGATTCAGCTATAGCACTCCTAGGCATATATCCATAATATGCTCAAGTATACGACAAGGACATTTGCTCAACCATGTTCATAGCAGCTTTATTTGTTATAGCCAGAAAATGTTCTGTGTTAACTAGGTTAAATTCTGGAAGCATCTCTCAAGCATTATCCACATAACTTCATACACATGCTCCAACTGGCATGCCCACTCGTGTACACATTAAATATTTTTTTTCTAAGTATTAAAATATTAAATCCCTTGACAGTAATGTTACCTAAATTTCACAACTATCTCTCTTCTTGAAGTTGTTACTCTTTTATTTTTTGGTTCTGTGGAAGGATCCCAGAGCTTCATGAATATTGGGCAAATGTTCTAACATTGAGTTACAACTAAACTCTAAAATTGTTGGGGGTCTGTTGTAAAGGGACAGCATGGCAGAAGTGGAAGACTTCTTAGCACACCTTAGGTTTCTTATCACCTCCTTTTACTGGCACAGCTAGTAGGTAGGTGAATCACCATAGAAACAAATCTCTGGACATGTCTATGGGACAGTTTCTGAGTGAGTTAAGTAAGGTAGAAAGAGGAACCTAAATGTGTGTAGCAACATCCCAGGGGCTGCAGTCCTGGACAATGCAAGCAGGATGAAGGAAGCTGAGTACCAGAATCCATCTTTCTTTGTTGCTTTCTGGCTGTGAACACAATGGGACCAACCACTTCATTCTCTCACAGGAACTCCCCATCACAATGGACTCTATTTTGTAGTTGTGAGCCAAAATAAATACTTTCTTTTTTTTAAATAGCTTTGGCTGTGTATTTTTTTATTTACATTAATTACAAAAGTAACTAATGTACTAACTTAGAAAAAGGAAAGAAACATATAGGTCATTATTCTCCATTCCTATCTATTTTGGATGTAGTATATGTTAAATATGGTTTGAAGGGTTGATCTAGTAACTAAAGTGACAATGGAAAGTTCACTACAGGCCATGTTTCCCATTTATTTATTTGTTTGTTTGTTTGTTTGTTTGTTCATTTATTGCTTTTTCATTTTCTCACAGTCTGCCACAGGTTCAGGGCATTTGGAATTGGGGTTGGTCAGCTTTCTTGCTGTGGCACTCATGAGCAATCAGGCTGGGAAGTGGCATTTTCTGGATCCCCAGGATGTGTTAGATGGGCCAACTGCCAAAAATCATAACATTTTCTTTTTAAAGCATGTGCAAGCAGGTGGCAAGGCATATTCATCATGATGTCCTTCTCATACCTGAAAGTTAGTGGATTGATATTCCTAAGGCACAGGGCTTTTGATCAACACTGGGCTCATCGAACACATGTCTCTCAGTTGTGGAATTCTACAGCTGTATTTCCTCTACCCATTTCCGTCTCTCCCTCGAGTCAATTCATAGACCATAAAATTAATTGCTTTACAAGTGTGCATTCCATTAGTTACTTTCCATAGAGGCCATCTCACTCTTAATTTTTATTAGCAGTGATTAAGAAAACTAATTTTTCCTCATCCTTTTCAATACTTATTTCCTCTACCATATGCTTATGGCAAGATGAACTAACAACCCTCCCTCCTAATTCAGCCTCCTCAGTAGCTGGCACTCTAGGAGAGTACCACCATGCCGACCTTACAGATTTTTATGTTTTCATCATAATTGTTGCAAAGTCATGGTTCATTGTGGTTGTTTTTTATTTTCCTAATGACCTACAGAGTGGAATCATTTTCCAATTAAAATATTTATTATTTCGTAAAAGTGAGGTACTATTTTATTTTGTTTCCATGTGTCTCTGTAGGTTGTGTACATGTATCTACGTTTGTTTTCATGTGTAGGCATGCAAATGATTGCAGATACATGTGAGTGAGTGTACATTTTGAGGCCCAAGTTTTTTGTCAGGAGTCTTTCTTAGTTACTCTCTATATTCTGGATACTAGATTCCTATCTAATGCATTATTTAAGATATTTCCTCCAGTTCTTCAGATTTTATTTTTATTTTTGGAATTTAAATAATTTTATTGCATAATCTATTAGAGTAAATTGCATATAATAAAAATCTGTTATATATAAATTTTTGGTATATGTTGGATCTCCTGTTATACTTTGAGCATGAAGTATTCTTCCAGAGGTTTGTGTGTTGAATCCCTGATCAACAGCTAAAGGGGCTATGTAAGGAGGATAAGACTTAGATGGAGAAAGTAGGTCACAAGGGGCTGGTTCCTTGGGATTTCTTGGCTATTTTCGCCACCCCTGGTTCCTGTCCACCTTGGAGATAAGAATCTCCTTTGCCACATGTTTCAACTGCATAGATAGTCTGTCAAAACCAGGAAGCCACAAGTTGAAATCTCTGAAGCTATGACACAAAATAATTCTTTACTTTCTTATATTGTTCTTTGATTAACCTAGTTAAAGCACTCCTTCACAGGTGTGCCTGAAGGCTTGCTATGTCATTCCAGATCCTGCAAATTGACAAGCAGTATTAGCTACCATACACTCTTCACTTTGTGAATATTCTACTAGCAGAATTAATTGCTTAGATAGGAATAATGACACCTTAGGTTTTTTAAAGACATTGTTAGGGAGAAGCGCTGTCCTTTTTGTGGCATATTTTATGTCACTGAATCTAATAGTACCAATTCCATGGCTGCTGAGTTCACCTGCTTTATTTGATCCAAAGAGAAACTTCAGCAGAATTTCAAAAGGGCTAGAGAATTGCCTGCCAAGCAATGGCTGTGTCTACCCTGCATTAATTTTGCACAGCTCCGGAAATTAGAATTCAAACATAAATTTCTCTTATGTAAAAGCAGCTCTTAGGAAGGTGCAGCTAAATTGAATACTGTCGACAAAGTTAGGAAAATTATGAAAATCAACAAAGGTGGGAGAACATCTTTGACTTTGGGACACAGGGACAGGATTGATTTGCCTTTCTTCTATTCTCCTAGATCTGAGCACTCATTTCTCAGCTACCAGGACAAAGTATTTTAAACTTATCTGAATTTTTGGAACATGAACATTTGATATGCTTTTTTCAATACATGAACATGAACAGATGTTTATATAACAATGTTAAATGCACCAGCTGTCCTTCCATGATAAGGACTTGTGCATTTGTGAAAGAAAGGTGAAATAAAGCTCCTTAAACCCTTTGCTCATTCATATTCTTGTAAAGGGTCCAGCTCCCACTCCTCCGTCTCTTTTTTACTTCCTTCATCTCTCCCTTTCTTCATTTTTATTTTGAAAAAGTTAACCTTTCTTGGGATAATATTTTTCCTCTTTGTAGATGTATCATATTAGGTGCGTACATGACAGTATCAGCCAACTCAGGGACTGACATAACTTTTACCTTGTGCTGACAGAAGGGAGTTTAAAAAAAAACTTTTCTCAAGTTTAGATGGTTTTGAAGTATCCTTCCACTGCTGTAAAAGATTGCTCACAACCTAAGGGGGAAAGGCCATGCATTCTGAGAGCTGGCGCCCTTTAAACAGTTGAGTCTGACAGACGTTGTATTTTCCTGTTAGGGTGTAAAACCCAGAAGGTTAGGGATTTCTTGCAGTTGATTGTCATTCTGCATTCTCCATTGCTGCTGCCAGAGGCGTGCACTCCTCTCTGCCTGGTCCAGGTTCTGCTGACTTCCTGGTGTGAAACTGGGAGCGGGAGCGAGCAGGCAAAGCTTGGGAGTCAGCAGGTTTGGCTTCTCTCAGGAGAGGCTAGAGCCTCAGAGTGAGGCGTCAGTACTCAAGACTCCCAGATCTCACCAAGGTGTAGAAAAGAATTTTCCACAGGGTTTTACAGATAGCTCTTTTTAATGAGATTGCCAGTACCAGACAGTGAAAACTCAGGCATTCCAAAGCCGGGATAATACTGCAGCATTCCTGCCATACTAACAGCAGAAGATGTGGAATGATCCCTGTGCCATTTTGTTACATATGCTCAACCTGCATTCTGGCCTTGGTAGGGTCGGTGGTTTACCTACTCTATGGCTGCCTGGCCATAAGCCAAACCCTGAGCATCCATTGCTGAATTCTGCAGGGACAAGAGGAGCCCATTCTTCCCCAGAATAAATGATGAATCTCAGGTCATCATGGAGTGAGAGCGCAAGCAAGCAGACATTTATTTGGTGAATCAGGACCATTATAAACCTTGGGCAGTGGGAGGTATTTCTGGGATGAATATGCTTGATTGGTTGGAGCTGAGAAGGCTAGATTTAGCTCACTTGCATGCGTGGTACAGTCTTATCACAAGGAGGAAAACACAATACTTAATTATCCTCTGGGTGGGAATAACTCCAGGTATGGTTAAAGGTCTTATTAGCATAGATTGGAGTATTCCCAGCAATCCTCAGGTTCTACAGTGAATGGGTTTCTTACCAGAAAAGTGTGGGGCCTGTAATTTTCCCTGAGGCCTTTGCCACTCTCTTTGGAGGATCTGGGGTTTCCCCAAATCAGGGAGAAGAGGGATCCCAGCTGAGAAAGGGAGTTTGACATTTTGCACCAAGCTCCGGCCGTTATCCAGTAATGCCAGACCTTACCAGCAGGGTCCAACAGTTGATTATCCTTAGTAAGACAATAAAGATGACTTAATTCTCTACTTGGTTTAATCCTGTATGATTGCCAAGAAGGTAAATTGATCCCCAGAAAGAAGCACAGAACCTGCACTTCCTCTGTGTTGCAAGCTTAAGTGTTTCTTCTCAGTGTCTAAATTTATTACCTGGGGAAATACATCACTTTCAAAAAGATTGTTAATGTTGATATGAGTTTACATATTTTTCTCTTTATCAAAGGTTTCCACAAATTACATTAAGCAAATGTAACACAAATGTGTTTGGACATAAGTGTGAGGCTAATTTTACCATTATTCCAGAAATATACTATGAGCTGTCTCTAATTACTGGTCTTGAATACTGTAGGAAATACTAGACTATCATACTGGTCTTAAACATGCCTGCGCACAATGCATATATTTTGGAGAAGTGACTCTAGAATATCACTACTGAAACATAGTTAATTTATCAACACATTAAAAGTTGTTTGTTTATAAATATAAAAACCTCCAGAACAGTTACAGTCACCTGGATAAGGGTTCTCTGCAAAGCGTTATGCCCAGATCTTAGGGTTCCCATAGACCACCAGGAGCTGGACCACGTATGTAAGAGCAAAGAGCTTTATTCAATCTTAAGTTCGGTCTCTCGACCATCACCAACCCAGTGGATCAGAGAGGAAAGCCCTGAGTAGCTGCAAAGCTCGGTTTTTATTGGGGTTTCAGTAGGGAATAGAAATTTCCAGCTTAGCAATTACATGATTGAGTGACATTAGGAAGGGCAAGCTTTTAGAGAGTGATTAGCTAACTAACTAACATTAAAAGTGAAAGAGCTATCTATAGACCTCAGGAATGTTAGGTGTTTTTCTGATACCCTCTGGTTGGCTCTGTCCAGGGGCGGTTTCTGCCCATGGTAGTTTGTGGCTTTTGCAGAAATTGCCTAGGTGTTTCAGGGGAGCAAAAACTCGGGCCTACCTGTTCTGAGGAGAATCTGGGACCTGTCATGGAGTCTGTTAGGCCTCCTTAAATCTTGGGCCTTTCAGGTGGCCAAAAAATCCACTCATCGCCATGCCTTTTTCTTTTCTCCCACTCCAACATCCATCCTATCACATCAGATTCCCAACTAAATTGGCCTGCTTTTCCCCTGACCTGCTCTCTGTCCAGAACCTTCATACCAGCTGATCTGTTCATGGTACCTGACTTCTCTCTACATCCCTCAACTCCTTCCTAATGGAGTCAAGGGTGATATTCTGATAGGTCTCTCATGGAGAACTTCATATAGAGTGCTGTTCTTCTGCCTGGTCTTCCCTACTTCGCTTCTGTTCTCTATACAGCCTCTCCATAGGTGGGAGTCCATACTTTCAGATTCAATTAACATCAGAATAAGATAGAAACAGGCAAGCAAGTAATAAGCAAACTTCCTTCACAGAACATCTATATATTTTTCTTCTGATAATTTCTTAAATGCCTTGAGGAGCCCTAGAGAAGGTTGATGTGAGAGAGGTACAAAGACAGATGAACCTTTTAGGCAAAAGGCTTTATTAATGTAGGCCATGCAGCAAGGGTCTGAGCAAAAGCTTCAGACTGAACAGGATGACAACGGTGTTCTGTTAGTTCTCTTGTGGAAGGGTCAGTCTTACACCAAGGAAAAACAAGCCAAGTTAATAAGTGACCTATGCCCCATTTGTATACTGCGAACCTATGTTAAGTGGTTGAGGTCACATATACTTTCTAGAAGAGAACAGTTTCTTGGCCTATGTATCATGAAGTTTGCAAAAATGTAATAAGTTGTTGCTTAACAGTAATATTACTTAGAGTATGTGCAGATGGTTTGTATGCAGGAGAATATCAATACATTATAGGCAAATTACATTACATTAATCCTATACATTAAATTTTGTGTACAAGGGATTTATATTAAAAACCAAGTTAACATCAAACAATGACTATACAGAGACATACCAACATACATTCTCTCTCTCTCTCTGGCGCTCTCTCTCTCTCTCTCTCTCACTATACTAAGTCGAACTGGCTGTAGTATCACTAGACCTAGATGATGTATTTGTTTTTATCACTGTGAGGTATGCAAATGAAAATTTTATTTTCATTTGTTACATGACTAAATGCAATTATTCATTATTTGAGTTTGTGTGAGCCCCTCCTATCAGAAATGTGGAATCCCCTCTTCCTTGGGAGCTGAGGGAAGACTGACTTGCTCTGTTTTAGTGTACAACTCTATCTGTTGCTCCTAGGAGAGTGTTTCTAATTACTCTGCTAGATGATGATGAATTGTTGGGAGTTGGATGACTGATGACTTTTAATAATAGAGAATAATATTATATAAACTAATATATATTAGTATATACACTAAATATTGTATAATACATTAGATGCAAAAATAATAAAGATAATAGATAATAAAATTCAATTGAAACCAAATAATTTTTTTATAATATTTTGGTACAAGGTATTACTCTGTGACTCACCCTGGCTGGCCTTGAAGTACTCTGAGGTTTAGACTGGCCTTCAATTCACAGAGGTCTATCTACCTCTGCCTTAGAGTGCTGGAAATAAAAGGATGCTGACCACCACAAATGGTAATTTTAGAGTAGAGAGAGTATGACTGACATAAAATTTGAAGAAACAGATAGAAAGAGCCTGGTATGTAACTCATGGAACAACCCTAATGATCTCCTTATTACTATCATGCCATCTCTTGTGAGGCTTATCATGAGCATTCCAAGGCTTATTGTTCTATCACCTGACTTATGAACCTATATTTTCCCAGGATAAGAGAACTCTAACAGATGGTGGATTGTGTGTGTGTGTGTGTGTGTGTGTGTGTGTGTGTGTGTGTGTCTGTGTGTGTATGTGTGTGTGCCTGAGATTCATTCCTCCTACCTGCATCTCAGGTCCAGGGCCCAGATTACGCTGACAATGTAAATTTGGCCTTGAATGAAGAATTATGGAGTCCCAGCCTTCCATATCATTTCAGGTTTAGTAGCTTGTGGTAGGGAAGTTATAAAAATGGAAAGCATTTCTTCATAAATCTTCTAGATAATTGTTTGATAAGCAGGTAGGTTTTAATGTCTTGAGGTTGCAGATATTCTGGTATTGTCTGCTGAACTAAAACTTAATGAAAATGATGAGCTTCAGAAGAATGTTTTTCATGAGAAATTGCACTGGTGTGCAGATCTGCCCATATGCCCTTTTAACTTACTCTTTCACAATTTTATAAATATGTATGAAATACTGTAATCATATTTCCCTCAATTATCTCTTCTATTCCTTTTCCCTTCTCCCAGAACTTCCTCTTCATTCTAACGAATGTTTCTCCAACATTCATGTCTTTTTATCTTTGTTTGTTATCAATTGCATTTGAGGTTTCCCTTGTGAATGGAGGGGTTATTTACTTCAACAAGAGCAATTTGTCATCATGATACACCTTAGGAAGGTGGCAAACTCCACCTATTCTCTCTCCATTATCTGCTAAGTACCAATAGCTCCACAGGATAGGTAAAACTTTCAGAACCCATCCCTCCTCATCCATGATGAAAGGCTGCAGGCCTGCCCTGAGTGCATGGCTTGTTGGTTGGCTGCCTATCTCTTGCCATCACTGCGGTCCTCACATACAATAAGATGAAAGAAGAAACTTGCATTTGTCTGCTGATTTGTAAGAAGAGAGGGTAACCATATCTGTGCAGTGGTGTGCCTGCAATAACCTGGAGCATTGATACATAGGGCAGTGGAGAAAATGTATCCATTCAAGCAGGAAATGGTAGCAAAGGCAACAACTCAGTCATTGAAGGTGCTTCCATCTAAGTATGAAGACCTAAGTTCACATTCCAACAGTCACTTTCAGGCTTAGTAAAGCAATGAAATCATAACTCAGGGGAACACTGATAGGAGGATGCCTGGAGCTTGCTGGCTAGCTAGTCTTTCCCAGGAGGTGAGCTTCAGGGTCAGTGAGAGATCCTCTCTCAAAAACTAAGGTGAAGAGTGATAGAGGGAGATACTTGAAGTAAAACCTCTGACCTGTGCAAATGCATGAACATATAAGAACAAATTCCACACAGGCAGGTAAAAAACAAAGCGAAACAAAACAAAAACAAATACAACACTGCACTTATCCCTCCACCCCAAAATAGCCATGAAAATGAAAGTTTCATTTTTATTATGGGAAAACTTTAGTTTGCAAAGTAAATAGAAATAGCAATATATTTTGGATGTATGCCCAGGAGTGTAGAGGTGGATTTGAGGTAGCACTATTCCTAATTGTCTAAGAGCCAGATTGATTTCCAAAGTGTTTGTACAAGTTTACATTCCAACCAGCAATGGAGGAGGGTTCCCCTTTCTCCACATCCTCTCCAACATGTGTTGTCACTTGAGTTTTTGATCTTAGCCATTCTGATGGGTATAAGGTGAAATCTCAGGGTCACTTTGAATTTCATTTCCCAGATAGCTAAGGATGTTGAACATTTATTTGTTTCTCTGCCATTTGATATTCCACTATTGAGAATTCTCTGTTTAGAATTTTTAATTGTATTACTTGATTTGTTGCTGTTTAACTTCTTGAGTTCTTTATATATTCTGTATATTAGCCCTCTGTTAGATATAAGTTTGCTGAAGATCCTTTCCCTATGGGTAGGCTGTCATTTTGTTCCGATGACAGTGTCCTTTGCTTTACAGAATATGCTCAAATATACAACAAGGACATTTGCTCAATCATGTTCGTAGCTGAATTATTTCTAATAGCCCAAACCTGGAAACAACCCAGATGTCCCTCAGTTGAGGAATGGATACAGAAATTGTGCTACATTTACACAATGGAATACTACTCAGCAATTAAAAACAAGCAAATCATGAAGTTTGCAGGCAAATGGTGGGATCTAGAAAAGATCATCCTGAGTGAGATATCCCAGAAGCAGAAAGACACACATGGTTTATACTCACTTATAAGTGGATATTAGACACATAATCTAGGATAAACATACTAAAATCTGTATACTTAAAGAAGCTAAGAAATAAGGAGGAGCCTGGGTGAGATCCTAAATCTTCATTCAGAATGGCAAATGGGATAACATCAGAAGAGGGAGAAAACAGGTAACAGGACAGGAGTCTACCACAAAGGACCTCTGAAGGACTCTACCCAGCAGAGTATCAAAGCAGGTGCTGAAAAACATAACCAAACTTTGGGCAGAGCGTAGGAAAACTTATGAAAGAAGGGGGAGATAGAAAGACCTGGAGGGGACAGGAGCTCCACAAGGAGAGCAAGAGAAACAAAAAAAAAAAAAATATGGGCACAGGGGTCTTTTCTGAGACTGATATTTCAAACAAGGACCATGCATGGAGATAAAATAGAACCCCTGCACTGATGTAGCCCATGGCAGCTCAGTCTCCAAGTGAGTTCCCTAATAATGGGAACAGGGACTGTCTCTGACATGAACTCGGGGGCTGGCTCTTTGATCACCTCCCCTTGAGGAGGGAGCAGCCTTACCTGTCCACAGAGGAAGACAATGCAGCCAGTTCTGATGAGACCTGATAGACGAGGGTCAGATGGAACGAGAAGAGGATTTCCCCTATAAGTGGACTTGGAGAGGTACATGGGAGGAGATGAAAAAGAAAAAGGAAGGACTGGGAGGAAATGATGGAGGGGGCTACAGCTGGGATACAAAGTGAATAAAATGTAATTAATAAAAAATATTTAATTAAAAAAAAGAAATAGCAATAGATCGAAAAAGCACAGCACATCTCCTGTACTCCATCACATTATCTGTTTATCTACATAAATGCCAAGCATAATCAGTACACGGGATTGTGAAAAAAAATTCTCACTCTTTTATAGCACTGTCATTGAATCCTCTTAGCCAAAAGGGGCTTCAAATTCAAAAGAAAACAATTGCTTTCTTGCTGTGGCCAAAACTGACTGACAGTCAAGAGATGGGGTACTTAGCACCAAGGTCTATGGAATTGATTTAACTTAGTACACATCTTCAACTCTCTTTTTCTATAAAATGAGCAAGCACTTTTTGTACTTCTGGAAACTGTGGTTCTATTTTCTGTGTGGTCAGTGTCCCTCAAAGCTCCATGTGTTAAAGGATGTGTCCCCAGTGTGACATTGCTGGCTAAGGGGACATTTTAGAAGCAGGGTTGTTGGTAGGCTTTCAGGAAACTGGAGAATATCCTTGAATGGTATCTGTGAGTCCTGTCTCCTTGATTTCTCCTTAGTTCTCTTGGCATTGGGTGGAGGGCTTTTGCTCCAGATCACATCTCACCACAGGCTCAAAGTGACAGAGACAAGTGGACTGACACTCCTAATACTGTGAGCCAAAGTAAACCTTCCTCCTTAAATGGACTATCACGGGTATTGGTTAAGACGCAAAAATAATGATAATATTTCTGATCAAGCTTATGCGTTGTGAATTGCCTTTCTGTGCAAACAGCATAGAGGTTTTTAAACTATATCAATGTATCTGTAAGGATGAAAAACTTCATGTACTAGAAATGTCTTCTAGGTGAAACAGAATAAATTTGCTTTCAGTGATACCAACAGAAACTACTCTCATGCACAGAAGATAATTAAATTATTAAGCAATTAATTAGGTGATGGTCTAGGTTTTGTTTTCTATGTCATCAGAATATTTATAACTGATTTTATAACATGTCCTGTGTTTAGAGTTAGTACAGAGAAAGATCAATTGTGCTTGCCTTTTTACATTTGTGACTGCAAGAAGTGCACTTTGAATCAGTTAAAATGAAGAAGATTCAAGGAAAAACATGCAACAGAGGTATTGGCAGGGAAGGAAGTACAGTAAAAGCAGGAAGTCATCCGTATCATCACAAAAACAAAGTTATGACTGTGGAAGAAGGCTGCCTATGAAAACTGTTCTCAGCTAGAAGGCCCAAGGAAGCCAGAAGAAATGCATTTAAGCTTTCTTCCTTTAAGGAGTACCAGATTTCCTCTAAATGTCTCTAATTTACTGTGTCGCATGTGAGCCTCAAAGGATAGATAAAAGACGAGCCACAGTGTAACCCTTCTAGGTTTGAAAGACAAGAACAAAGACCAGACCAAGGGGGAGGTAATCGACAATACTGATTATTGGAATATTTTCATTTACATACTCTTTATAGCACTATATCACAGAATGCCATAACACAAGTCTGCTACAAAGTATGTGCCTTTCTTATTCTCGTAAGCATGAGTGTGATACTTTACGTCTGGTGGCTATGGATTCCCACACCATCACTTGGTGATCATTACCTATGGACATTAGCTAGTAACTATTTTACGGTTCCCTAAGCCTACACTGTTAAACAGTTGACAACTGTTTTGAATCAGCAATGATTCATGTGGAGTTTTTCTGTAATATCATATGGCCTCACTACAGAGAAGCTTGGAAAATGGTCTTTTTAATCTTTCTGGCCTGAACAGAAAAGGCCGGGTAGTGGAAGTCTGACCTGTGCAGTAACCTGAAACATGTTCACAGAATGGGACTATAGGGAAATTATACTTCAGTCAAGAGTTATGTGCTCATGACCATGGCCAGCCATGTGGAAGCCTTGACATGTGACACTGTTATAATTACAGGTCCATGACTATGTTTCTGCAGGATAAGGCCCTGATGTGGAAAAGCATAAGGGGAATTAAAGGTTCACAGGTTTGGCAAGCCATAATTGGCCCTGACAAAAATTATAGAAGCCTCTAGGGTTCTCAATTTTTTTCAGATCCTGAGATCAAAAGAAGTGTCTCTATCTTAAAAGTTTTCAGCAGAATAGTGACAAATTCTTACACTGTGTGATCCTAGCCTAGCCTAGATTCATGGAGGCAGTCACTAGTTAGGACCATATTCTTATCCTGACATAGTAAGTAAGGAAGAGAAGCTATAAAGGCACAGCACAGCTTTCTATCTAGTTGCTTTTCCAGAGTGGCACACAGGTAGCTAGAAGAGCTATGGTGTAACTTTCTGCACAGGGAGCCAGAGCACCAGCTCTCCATTCAACAGTGGGCAGCCTGGTGTCTTTTGGTTACAGCTGTGAGGTGGTCATATCTGACTTCATTTGTTTAGTATTTTTTTTTTCCTGTCTCCGGCTTTTCTAAGAATATCAAGATTTAGAAAGAAAATTCTACTGCAATTAGAACTCATATTCAGACCTAGTTATAAATAGCTTGAATAAACACTGCTGACTTCCTGGGAAGGAAGGGAAGGAGTTCATATCCAAAAGCATAGTTGCTGCAATTAACTGCTCAAACCAAAAAGCAAAACAGATAACGACGACATCATTTCCACAAAGATGTACCTAATTTAAACAGCAAATATCCATGGAAGATTTTGCTTTTTTCATATTTACACTTTTTAAAAAGAAAGTTTATGTTAACTTTTTATTGGGATGCCCTAAAAATTAGGCATTTACCCCATGTAAGGTACCAAAGACAAATCAAAGTAATGATTCCATCTGGTTTTCTGGGCTTATTGCTAGACCATGAAAGAATGGTTAATTATAGGATCATGAGTGTTGGTTACTGTCAAAGAGCTTAATCACTGCAGAGGTCTCATAGATGTTGCACCATGGATTCTCGCTTTCCTTTAAGCTTCTATAGTCCAAAGGATACCAACGAATCCTCTACCTTGTATGGACTGTCAGCAGCTCCGTCACCATTAGAATAGATCTAACTATCATTTTATTATTTTTCTCATTAGTGGTCATTTCTTGATCAAAATATTACCTACTCAAAGATGGCAATATGGCAATGGAGTGAACATAATATATAAAGAGAAAAAGGTCGTTGTAAAACAAATTTTAAAATATGGTTCTCATACATAAATATGGAATAAACCTAAAGTTAAAGTTTGTAATTCATTAATGAAGAAGCCAGCAGGTTAGTAATGCTGGTTCAGAGAGAACTTGAAGAACAGAGTCATGCACTCTTAATAATGTTCTGCAATATTTACTTCCACTATCTCAAAAGAAAAAATGTTAATGTCTCAGACAATAGCCCATAACTTTTGGAGATAAATCATTTTAATATTGACTGAATATAATCTATAAGTTGCCATGTATTATAGTCCCAGTCAATGGTAAAGAGACCATCAAACAGTGAAATAGTTAATTCCATTGACAATTAAATGATCTTCAAAATAATTAATTTACATAAAATATATAAGCCTGATTAACAATGTTTCAATGTGACACTGGAAAATCATGAGCCTTTTGTCTTTCATTCATGATTCCAATAATTTTCTTAATAAAGAAATATATTTATGTTTTCTTAAAAATATAACCGTATCATTCTTAATTTTTTAATTTGTATATGACATGTGAAAAAAGTAAAACTTTTTTTAAATTCTTATACTGTGAGAAAGAGCAAAAGAGATGGCAGGTAGATCAATTCATTTGGGACTGGAACGGGATGACATCCCATTCATCATTTCAAGAAAGACCTAGCTTGTTTAAACAGGAATAGGTTTTCTGAGGGAAAATGTCCCAGAAGCCACAGGAGCCATGATCCAGGCTTGAGGGGAACAATAAAAGAAACATTTTATCATATCAGAGACATCATGATGGGACTCTAAAGGGAAAAGAAGGTTTCCCTCTAAACTCTAGGAAGAAACTTCATTAAGAGTGGTAGCTTACTGTAAGACAGGATGGTCACACACAACATAATGAGAAGAAGACAAAGAAGCCTTCAGAAAATGTTTATAAACAAAGGAAAATACCTGACTTGTATCATTTAGGAACTGGCAGGAAGTTCAGCAACATGTGATTGAGTTCAGTATAACCTATGAGGAGCCAGGTACTGGGTAGAACAGTAAATTAAAGGCTGTAAAAGTCATACCACAGACAGCTTAATTCTCTCTCAAATAATCAGGTATGGCCCAATTATTTTAAATTGTAATATACGCCCTCCTATAATAGCAAGCATCTTAAATGGTCAAAGCAGTGACTAGCAATTACCAAATAAGAGTTGGATCTATGTCTTAGTTTTACTGTCAGGTTGAATTCATAGGTGGAAGACAATATATAGAAATTTGATTCTATAGTGATTTTAAATCCCAAAATTTGACAGTGATCAAGCATCACACCACACTTTTTCTTTTTCTTTTTCTTTTTTTTTTTTTTTTGTAAGATTTATTTATTTATACAGTATTCTGCCTGCTTGTGTGCCTGTAGGCCAGAAGAGGGCATCAGATCTCATTATAGATAGTTGTAAACTACCATGTAGTTGCTGGTTATTGAACTCAAGACCTTTGGAAGAACAACCAGTGCTCTTAACCTCTGAGCCATCTCTCCAGTCTCAGCATCACACTTCTGCAATGCTACATGTGTCCCATTATTATTAATTACTATGACTACTACTACTACTGTTATTGTAATCTTAATTACTTTTCTGTTCCTTTGATAAACTGACCACGACCAAATGTGAGAAAGGATTTATTTATCTTATAGTTCTGGAGAGAAATATTCTGTAACCACAAGGAAGGCACAGCAGTAGGACCATGAAACAAAGAGATCAGATTTCATCTATGCACAGGAAACAGAAAGAGAGGAGGAGGAAGTAAATGAAGCTACAACCCCACAATACTGGCCTCCAGTAATGTGGTTCCTCTAGCAAAGCTCCCCATACTGAAGGATCTACAGCATGATCAAACACCACCACTTAGGGGAACAAGACCTCAAGTACATTAGCCTTTGGGCATATTTTTCATTCAAACCACTATACCATGAATGTTCTTGTACTCCTCTGAGCGTAATGTGTCACTTGCTGTAAACTTTCATCCTAGTTCTCATTCTAAGATCAATGACTTTCTTCTTAGTTTTCATGAGTCCCCACAGATTAGGACATACTTTATTTGCCTTTTAGTTGCTCCCACTCCTCTATCAAGGCTGTATACAATATTTGACAATAGTTGTTCTCCATCACTCACGTCTGCATAGAAAGTACCTCATGGGAAAACATTCAATTTAGATTTTCATCAAATGAATATACAAAAGTAAATGGAGTGGTAAGAAAAACATTTGAAATTAACTATTCAAATAGTCTGAGAAATGTTAAATTATAAAATTGGTTCAAAAAGAGACCCCAGCTGTGTGTAAACTCTCAATTTATTCTTTAAAAGATGATGGTCATTTTCCTTGATTAGTTGCTAAGAGAGTTGATGAAATCCAGGATCTATTTTTGGAAGGAGGAAAGGACAGGTAGAATTAGCTCTAACAGTTAACTAAAATATCACTTATGAGGTATCTGATATATAGAAATTTACCATTAAAAACAAAGCATTGATTTTGAGAGATGGCTTAGTATACTCTCACTGAACATACATGAGGACCTGAGTTTGGATCTCCAAAATCCATGTAAAATGTAGGTAATAGTAAGTGTGCAACCTTGCCGAAATAGTAACTGTGCCATCCTATGGAGAGAAGGCAAACCTAGTCAGGAGACTCCTTGGAAACTGAGAGGCCATCAAGTTCCAAGGACACAGCAGTGAACAAACAAGAAGCCTTTCCTCAAACAAGTCAAAGTTAAATGACACTTGAGATGTCCTCGACCCTACACATGCTTGTCATGACACCCAAGTACTTACACACACACACACACACACACACACACACAAAGAGAGAGAGAGACCACAGAGAGAAAAAGAGAAAGAGATCCACACAAGTTGTCATTAGTCATCTCAGTCTGTGGAGGGTGAACAGGGAAGCAAGGAAATAAGTAAAAATAAAAACATTTGATGTGACCACAAGTTCTTTACAGTGTAGGAGCCAGAATAGCACCTGTGGACCATAAGGGAAAGTTGTGTGATTCTAACAGAAATGTCAAGCTTAACGAGGGATGGTGTTTTCAAGTTACTTACTAGAAAGTATATTCCTGGAGGACAATTTTGGGTGTATATAAGCTGGTTAACTTAATTTAACATTTACACCTCTGTGTTTACATGTGTGACCTCTAACTGGTGGTAATAAGAAATATATGTCTAGATATTTTTAACTGTTGTTACCTCTGGAGATTCACACGCTCATTTTATACAGACAGCTGCTGCCTCCTCATTAAAAAAGTGACCCCACAGATTTCTATTGTGTTAGTTTTCAAATATGAATTTCACTACACCAATGTGTTATTTTCTGAGGATATCTTTCAGTGTTCCAAGTTATTTCAGTCCTGATCTTTGACTATTGGAGTAAGTACATACCAGCTACATGAAGTTTGGGGTGTAAGACCTACAGCCAGTACATGCCAATCATTAAAAAACACAGAGTTTAGGTATCTGAGTGGCAGAAAGCAAACATTCCATTTTTTTATGCATGGACAGAATGGTTAAAGGAAAGAAAATGCTTGGTCCAAAGAAACTAGATTTGTATGGTGTACACTCAATTCCTTGAGTGGCAAACATTTTACCAACTGAATGATGTTCCAAGCTGCAATGTCTTTTTCAGAAGAATGAGATTTACAGTGGAACAGACATTCATATGACACCACTGATATTACTCACATATCTTTAGCTCACCTGGGCTTCTGAAATGGCCTGGGAAAGGACAATACTCAATTCAAGAGACCTTCGGCTCTGGCATCTCTCCTGGTTTCTTGTCATCAGGCTCACCCTGAAGTGCTTTCTCTTAGTACTGTGAAATTCATTGCTTTTCACTTCAAACAGAGAACTGACTAGATTTCAACTTAGAAGTGGAATATTCTTAGAAGATAGAAGTTAAGCAGAGCTTGATAGAATACTGTGTGTATCATGGCACCCCCAGAGTGTTGTGTCGGTTTTGAGTGAAGTCTATGTCAAACATGATCTCTATCAATGTCATCTTTCAAGTGGGTATCCAGGATTCCGTATTGATACTCATGAAAAGCTCCTGTCTCTAAACTAAAAGATAGGTGCAGAGGCAGGGAGAGAACAGCCAGGAGGGCTAACTCACTATACAAACCAGGCTGGCTTTGAACTCACAGAGATTCCCCTGACTCTGACTTCTGCGTGCTGAGATCAAAGGTGTGCATCTCTGTACTCAGTCGTTTTACTTTAGAGATTTGTTTATTTTCATTTCATGTGCATGAGTCCTTGACTACATGTATATATGCACGCTGTATGTGTGCCTAGTGCCTACTGAGGCCAGAAGAGGGAGCTGGAGCTCCTGAAACTGGAGTTATTGACAGTGGTGCGGATGCTAGGAATCAAGCCTTGCTCCTCTGCAAGTACAGCAAGTGCACTAAGCTACTGAGAAGTCTCTCCAGCTTCTGAACTCACTTTTAATAAACCCACACTTGGAATAAGGACATTTCCATCAGTGAATCATCTAAGCACTTCTTAAAGTGTGTATTTCTTAAAACTGTTCATTGGGAACTATGTCTCTAACAAGCCTTTTAGGTGATAACTGGCAAATGCATACTATTTAAGATGATATTTAATCTGTGTACTATACAATAAGCCCATGTTCTATATTGTTTAAAAGTTAATCAGTGAATATATATATATATATATATATATATATATATATATGATACTTGTTCAATTTGTAACCACATTTTCTAAGATTGTGTATATAAGGATATAAGGATTTTACCTTTTGGAAATAATCAAGGATACAGACACTCTAGACAATAAAAAACCATCGGTCTGTGAAAACAGATTTCCAAATACATTCTCTTGGATTATAGGAAATGCCTCATTGATTCTTTAAGCTAAACTCCAGCAATTCTATTAATTAACTTGTAAGAGAAATTAGCAAGTACAACTTTAAGTAGGAGGGAGAGATGTACTGGAGGCCGGAGAACAGGACAGTGGATCACTGTAATAACAAGCAAGGTCATCGGCTGCTCTTGATCCTGGGACAGTCAGGGGTCAAACCTAAGAGACAGCTGAACTTGATTGGTATTTTCCTGAGATAGAATCCATTGAGCATCCAATCCTGAGCTTTATGTACTCAAGAACTAACATGGGTGAGGCAGTGGGCTAATGATAGATGATACAACAGTAAGATACTCATTAAACTTGGCTCGTTTAGAATTGAGAGACTATTATTTTAAAACATATTTGAAGCAATGGAGATGGCTCAGTTGCTAAAGTACTTGTGCAAGTTGAGGGTCTGGGTCTGATCTTCCAGAAACACAAGTACATCTACATATGCTTGTGAACTCAGTGCTGGGCAGGTAGAGACGAAGGATTCCTGGGACTCTCTGGTTATCCAGCCCAGCCTAGTTAGTGATTTTCAGGCCACTGAGATACTTTGTCTCAAAATAAGGTAGAATTCCATGAGAAACAACATCTGAGGTTGATCCCTGGCTTCCACATGCGTGTGCACCCCCCCCCACACACACACACATGCAACCAGACACAAACCACAAATGTGCACAAGTATGCATGTTCATACACATGCACAAAAGAAAATAGTAGAAAAACTATGGCTGTTAAGTTCTTAGATGAATCAGATTGACCAGCAGTGACAGCTGAAGAGAACACTCAGATAATACCTAAAATATTTTAAAAACTGTATGATCAGAAAAACTCTATATCTTTAAAGCTACATCATCTTCTCATATGTTTGTCTTTTGTGTTTATATGATGCACATGTCTGTATGTATTGCAGGTGATTAAGTAGATGTTTATGTACCACTGAGTGTGTGTGTGTGTTTGTGTGTTTGTGTGTTTGTGTGTGTGTATGTGTGATGGTCAGAGGGCAGTCTCATATTGGCACTCCCCTCACTGTCCTGTTTTGGACAGAGTCTTTTGTTTTATGCTGATGTGTACATCAGTCTAGCTGTTCATTCAAGCTTCTAGAGGTTCTCCTGTCTCTGCCTCCATCTTGTAACAGGAGAACTTAGACTACCACAGCATGCTACTATGCCCATTTCACTCGTGCTGTGCAGATTTGAGCTTAGGTCCACATACTTACACGGCAAGCACATTGCTTACTATCTTTCCGGCCCAATATATATATATATATTTTATATATATATATTTATTATATATATATATTATATATATATATATATATATTATATATATATATATATATTTAAATTATGTATGACTACAAACAACTTAATGGTAGTGAAAAAGGTCATTTATTTATCCATATCCTGTTCCTGTTTAAACAATTATCCAATAAATACTTATGTATAATATTCACTATAGCTATTAAGAATGCCTGAAATGAGTTGAAGACAAAATCATGTATACATTTTTCTTAAGAAAAGGCAAACGGTAGAGGACAATGCAGCCAATTTTGATGAGAACTGATAGACTAAGATCAGAAAGGAGAGGAGAACCTCTCCTATCAGTGGACTTGGGGAGTGGCATGCATGCAGAAAGGGGAGGGAGGGTGGGATCAGGAGGGGAGGAGGAGGGGCTTATGGGGGGATACAAAATGAATAAAGTGTAATTAATAAAAAATTAAAAAATAATAATAATAAATAAAATTTTAAAAGAAAAAAAGTTAGAATGTAAAAGTATAAAAACTCTACAAGATCAGAGTACAGCCATTCTCTGATTATAGTTTTGTTTTATGTTTTGTTCGTTTTTTTTCGTGTGTGTGTGTTTGTATGTTTACTCACATGTTCAAATATGTGAATGTTAGAAATTGACATTGAGCACCTTCCTTTATTGCTTTCTACTTCATATATTGAGGCAGGGTGTCTTACTTGAACCAAAAGCTCAAAAATTCATTTAATCTAGATTGTGAATTTGCTTTAGGGTTGCCCTGTCTCCGTCTCTTGAGTCCTGGGATCACTGGTGTAATACTACATCTGTCCAGCATTTACATGGGTACTGACGACCCCAACAATGGAATTATGTTTGCTCACTGCCTTACTTCAACTTTCCAAATTATTCATAAACTTTTATCATCAATCCTACTTTTCAAGCAAACAGTCAATTGGTAGTAACCCTCCACAAGAATGACACAATTCTCTAGTTTTTCTGTAACATTCAAATATTAATTCTTCTGTCTACACAAGATAATTACTATTATTCTCTTCTACAGTTTATAAGTTAAATGATGAACGTAGAAATAGCCACATTCTCTCCTGCCACTTTATCAATATTATTGCCTTCTGTTGTTGGTGACGTTGTGAAATTAGTGAATCCCATACTTTCACATTCATTGTTCAATTTTTTTGTGTGGAAGTTTAGTCAGATGCTATGCTTTGCACAATAGTATAAGATATATGTCAAGCTCATAAGTTCGGGTTTAATAGAAGCAATGGACTATAAAATAAAAATATGTGTTCCAATGGAAAAAAAAAGAAAAGGCAAGTATGAAATGAAGAGAAAAAAGCTCAATACCTACTCAGAATACAAGGAAAAGAAAAGAGCCTCTTGGTTTTTCTGTTTTGTCCAGTAACCTGTAGACAAATACCTGTCTATTCAGGAATCATATTAGGGCAAATCTGGAAAAGCTTATGTAATATTCCACCACAGTTCTCTTTTGGCCTAATTCATTACATGATTATGATTAACCTGCCCTAGTAACCTCGGGTGATTATTTTCTATGACAATGATTCTCACCCTTCCTAATGGCTATAACTTTCTAATATAGCTCCTCATATTGTAGTGACACTCACCATAAAATTATTTTTTGTTGCTACTTCATTACTGTAATTCTGCTATTCTTATAAATCATAACATAAATATCTGTGTTTTCTGATGGTCTTAGGCAACCCTGTGAAAGGGTCCTTTGACCTCCAAAGGGGTCATGACGCACAAATTGAGATCCACTGCTCTAGAATGTGGGACTTACTCTCTGGGGCTCTTTGCTCACATTGTTTTCATCTGCCCTGGCTTGTGCTCTATAATTATCCCAACCAGGAACGCCAGCTCCTTTAACTGTGATAACAAATGATCCTTCTTTCAGAGGAGGATAGAAAATCAAAATGGTGAGAATCCAATTTGCTTTGTTTGTGATGGCATTTCCAAGCAAAGAGAGCCAAAACATGTGCATGCTAAGATGTGACATATTGAAGGCCAGAGGCTGCCTGTTCCCAGGAGGTACAATCTGCCTCCCTAGGGGTTCTTATTTCAGGATAAAGTTGTGGAATGTTTTCAGTTTAACATCCAGGGAGTTCTTGGAATTGCTGAAAATTGCGCTTCAGCATGTGGAACCATAGGACCTGCCTGGAGCACACAGTAAACATTGATTAAGTATGTTGAAACACAGACATACAAAGACATTGAATTAACACAGTGCCCCTGCAAGCCATGGTATGTGTAACAGTTATCTGAGGAGCTTTCTCTACAGTCAGTAATTATGCCAGGAAATTCCAACTTAGTGCATGTGACATTAGGGTCTGCAATCTGCCACTAAATAGAATCAATAATACCCCCAGCAGGTGTAGCTATTACAGGCCTGTCAGCTTGGGCAAGATACTGAGAATGTATGAAATCAGAATTGCAAGCTGTGTTGGTCTACAGGAACAGTGAAATAAGAAGGAAAGCATGAATGGGATTTGCTGTGTGAGTGTGTGTGTGTGTGTGTGTGTGTGTGTGTGTGTGTGTGTGTATGACTATGCATGTATATTACCTTAGGTTACCCTGTGGGTTTGGGGAATCAAACTGATGTGTTCAGGCTTGGGAGAAAGGGTCTTTACTCACTGAGCCATCACACTGACCCTTGTGCGCACACTTGTATCTTTATGCATGATGAAAGATCGCTGGTCACAGTCTTGTGCAGTTGGGCACTGTCTTGTACAGGTAGCCATTGCCGCTGAGTCCATGAGTACAGCAGCCATAAGTACAGAAGATAGCACTATACAACATTCCTTCCCATCCCTCAGCTCCCACTGCCCACCCCATCCCACCCACAACATCTTCAATATTCTTAGCCATGGAAGGTGTGAATGCTTACATTTATACTCTTTCTTAGAGCTGCTTTCAGTCTTGGTCAAAGGAGGCTTGTTTTCAGTAGGGTGGTGGTTAATGTTAAGTTGGGCAACTGCTCTAAATCTTGAGACTAAGTGACGTTGAGTGTTCAGCCTTAAATGGAACATCAATATCACCTCCTCCAAAGTTTGTGTTCTTGTTTATTACCTGATAGTTACAAATACATCAGTGCAGAGACATAAAAGAATCCATAAACCTGAATGTATGCATAAGGAAACTTACGTTATCTTTATTGGGGGAATTCCAAATTACTTGCCTACTGTCCCCAAGAATATTAGTGGCAATATTAACCTCAAAGCCAACTCATTTTAGCTGGTCCACATCTTTAATCTAAATGAATTGGAAGATAAAGAAGAAAGTTCTTTGCTCTCAGCTGTGTGCCCATTTTCTTCCCATACTGGCCATGATCTTATAAGAAGAAAGTAGAACATTAAAACCTTAATATGTAGACAGAAAATCCCCAAAAGTTAAGTTTTATTGTGCCCTTGTCAGCAACCCTATCTGACTTTGAAGATGAAGGAAGGAACATGATAAAGAAAGATGAAAGCAACATAAAAAGCATTCAGACAAACTCCCTACAGGCCAGTTGTCAGTGAATGAGTGAAAGAGTGTGGTCCTTACCTGCCTTATTTCTCTTTCATTTATTTTTCTGTGTTGTGTGACTATGTCAGGATAGGTCAAAGTATAAGTTACCAAATCAAAACACAGGGGTAATACGCCTGTATCCTGGAAAGTAAATGAGCAAAGTTGAATCAGTTACATTTCTTTATGCTGTGACAAATGCTTGATAAAAGGGACTTTAAAAATGAAGGTGTCTTAGTTGCTCCTTTTGTTGCTGTGATAAAATACAGTGACAAAAGCAACTAGGGAAAAAGATTTATTTTGACTCAAACTTCAAGATTACAGTCTGTTTTGAGAAGAAAGTCAAAGAACAGTTGCTTGAAACAAGCTGCTCATTACATCCACAGTCAGGGAAAAGGAAGGGTGAATCTTATGTTACTACTCAACTCCTTTTTGCCACTGATAGAAATATTTTACAACCCCAGCCAGAGCATAGTGTCATCAAAAGTAGTCTGGTCTTCCCACTTCACATTACATCGTCAAGAGAATGCCCCACAGACATTCCTAGAGGACAGTCTCCCAGGTGATTGTAGGTGCTGTCGCATCCACATTTAACATTGCCCATCACAGAAGGGTTTATTTTTTTGGCAGTTTGAGAATACAGTATGTCATGGAGGGGAAGGCCCGGCAGGGGTAGTAAGAGGCAGCTGGTTATACTGCATGCATACCAGAAAGCTGAGTGTGTCTTCACACATCAATTAGCCCTACCCAGAAATATAATTGAGCACCTTAGTACTCAGTTATTTCATTAAATATGCTTCTGCTGCTGCTGCCACTGCTGAAATTGTATTAGTGGTTATGTATGCTAAACCATTCCTCCTGACATGGTATGGCCTTCAGCTGCCATTTCCTTTGGGTCTAGATATACAACACTTTCAGACCATAGTGACATTAAAGTGACATGGAACCACTGAGTAAAGGGGATGTCATACACTCAATTAAGCTGGGGATCTTACTGAACAAGGTCACTAAGCTCTCTGTAACAGAAGACATGTACAAATGACAAGAAAGTCTCAAATTTTGTGTCTTTTCCCTCATCAGCTGAGCTATCTTAGTGGAGAGATCAGAAAGTTATAATCTTCTAAATCTGAAACAACATGATATGACAGCTAGGAAATCCTACATCTGATGTCATAATCTGTAGCAAAAATGCTGCTGGCACTGACAATAGTACATAAAATTGACCTCAAACCATGTGTGCAAAGTGCAGATAGAATGTAAATAAAGACCATGTTCATACTTAGTTACCATGTCAGTGTATCTTATTATTTCCATGTAAACATGTCAGAACAAGAAAAAAAATTACAAGAAGCTTGTGTATGGAGTTGAACTTAATTACAAGTAGACCGTGCCGTTTCCTGGTGCATTCACTGTATGTGATTAGGGGTTTTGTTATTGGTGATTTATTCTTTCTCTGTGTCTCTGTCTGTCTGTCTGTCTCTTTGTCTGTCTCTCTCTCTCTTTCTCTCACTGTGTGTGTGTTTGTGTGTGTGTGCATGTATACATGAGTGCCTATGAAGAGCAGAAGATGATGTCAGATCCCCTAGAGCTGGAGTTACAGGCATTGAAGTCCAGACTTAGGTCCTTTTCAAGAGCAGCAAGTGTTTATAACCACAGAGCTCTTCCCAGATCCTGAAATTGTTGTTGTTGGTTTTTTGTTTTGTTTTTTTTTATTAATTACACTTTATTCATTTTGTATCCCCCCTTCCCTCCTCCCCTCCCGATCCCACCCTCCCTCCCCTTTCTGCATGCATGCCACTCCCCAAGTCCACTGATAGGGGAGGTTCTCCTCTTCTTTCTGATCTTAGTCTATCAGTTCTCATCAAAAGTGGCTGAATTGTCCTCTACTGTGGCCTGGTAAGGCTGCTCCCCCCCAGATCCTGAAATTGTAATTGAATTTTCACTATATGGTGAAAAGAGAGTCAGCAGACTTGCTTTGTTGCCAGGTCTGAAAGAACAAACCTCTTGGAGCTGTAGGTAGTGCAGAACACTCTTACTGCTTCTGTTTCATCAGCCTAGGAGCATGTGAGGAAAGACCTCTGGCCTACACACACACACACACACACAAACACACACACACATGTACATGCACACACATACATACATGTGATACACAGATGAATGTGCAAACTGGAGACATTTTAATCATATTTATTATTTTTAGGGTTAAAATAATTTATTACTTCATTTATTTGGATGAAAGTGAGACCACACCAAAAGTTGAAGTAATGAACCAAAAGACTTTTTCTTTCTTTTAATTAATTAAGGAATCTATTTATTTATTTATTTATTCATTCATTCATTACAATTTATTCCCTTTGTATCCTGGCTGTAGCCCCCTCCCTCATCTCCTCCCAGTCCCACCCTCCCTCCCTTTTCTCTCTCTATATCCCTTCCCTAGTCCACTGATAAGGGAGGTCCCTCCTCTCCTTCTGTTTGACTCTAGCCTATCAGGTCTCATCAGGACTGACAGCATCATCATCATCTGTGGCCTGGCAAAGCTGTTCCCCCCAGGGGGAGGTGATCAAAGAGCCAGACACTGAGATTTGCTTTTTATACTATGATTTTTTTTGATGTGAATTATGCCCAACCAAAGACTCAAGCATCGAAGGCTTATATGGATGAATTCATTGATGTGGTGAGATAATTGTGAGGTGGACAAAAGTAGGACATAGTGAGTGTCACACTGGATGTGTGTCTCTGAATGGTGTATCTTTGCTTTGAGACTCCTGCTTACCCTGCTCCCCAGATACTATGAAAGAACTCATCATTCTCCACCATAGTCTTCTATGATTTTAAGATTCACTTCATGCCCAGAAACAATGTAATGTCTAACATTATGAGCAAAAATAAATATTTCCTCTTTTAAGTCATTTTAAATATTTTATGACAACAATGTAAAATGACAAAAATAGTTCAAGCCATGGTTTAGTGTCATTTTATCTTATTTCTTTTATTTTCTGTTTTGTCTGCCATATGTGGGAACTCTTGGGAAGATGTCCCTTTTTTGGTATTTGGATATTTGTTCTTCTTTGGAATGTTATGTCTGTCTGTATATATGTATGTATTATGTATGCATGTACATCATGAGTATGCCTCATGCTCACAGAGGTCAGAAGAAGGCTTTGGAATTGAAGTTGGAGATAACCTGCCACATGGATTCTGGGAATCCAACCTAGGCCTTTTGAAATAGCAACAAGTGCTCTTAACCACAGAGCTCTCTCCTCAACCACAAGATATTTGTCCTTTGCACAAGTGTACATTATATTTCCACATACACATCAGACCCCATCCTACATATGAGGTAATAGTTATGCATAAGGCATAGAAAGTTTTATAATCATTCAAGTGAGGAGTGAGAACACATCCAACAAATGGTCAATAAAGAAAAAACAAGTAAAAGTGATGTTAGAACTTTTCTCAGTGCTAAGGAGCATGCACTACCCTTGCCAAGGAACCGTATTTGCTCCTCAGCATCCAAGTCAGAAAACCACCTGCGTCTTCCCTTCTGCTAGAGGCTAGTGGTTATCAACCTTCCTAATGCTACAAAACTTTAGTACACTGCCTAGTACTGTGATGACCCTCAGCCATAAAATTATTTTGTTGCTATTTCATAACTGTAATTTTCTACAGTTAAGAATCATAATGTAAATACGTGACATGCGGGATATCTTCTATGTGACCCCTGTGAAAGTGTCCTTTGGTCCCCAAATGCTGAGAACCCCTACTATACAGCCTCATTGGACATCATCAGGACTGGGGATTTTCTAACTGTCCTTAGGGAAACTGCCAGAAGATTGAATACAATCCTACAGCCAAAAGAAATAACTATTTATCAAAGTATATGCTTAATGCATTTGTGTTACATATGTTTGAGCTTTAAAATATCTGTTTAGCACCATTTAGTGCTGTCTGTTTACTTTACATTTATATCTGAATTGCATGTCATAAATAATCTGGAGATAATTTGAATTTCAGAGGAGAATGATGGGAGTTTTGTAATAATCTTATGCCATTTTACATAAAGGACTTTAGGCTCTCCAGATCTGGGCAAATTTTCAATCCAGGAAGCCAGTTTCTCTTTTTTTTTTTTTTTTTTTTTTTTTGTATTTTATTTTTTTCTTATCAGTTACATTTTATTAACTCTGTACCCCAGCCGTGTTCCGATCCCTCATTCCCTCCCAGTCCCTCCCTCCCTCCCTCCTCTCCACCGTGCCCCTTGCCAAGTCCACTGATGGGGGGACCTCCTCCCCATTCATCTGATCCTGTTTTATCAGGTATCTTCAGGACTGGCTGCAAAGTCCTCCTCTGTGGCCTAACAGGACTGCTCCTCCCTTGGGGGGTGGGGAGGCCAAAGAGCCAGTCATTGAGTTCCTGTTAGAAGTAGTCCTTGTTCCCCTCACTATGGGAAAGTTTCTCTTAAAATGTTCTTTGAGGACTGGTGAGAGAGCTCAGTGGGTAGAGGGCTTGCTGAGTCTGTTGACCTGAGTGAATCCCTGGGATCCGCAAAGGTGAAGAAGAAAATAGACTCCCACAAGTTTTTCTCTGACTTTCAAGCATTTTTCACACCCAACCCCCACTCATACCCACACCTCCAGCTCTACACATGTGTGCGTGTGCTCACTTTATAATCAACATATGCAACTGAAAGTTTTAAAGTGTTTCAGATCCTGGGGCTACAGTGTTCATTGACTGGAGCAATGTTGGAATCTGACCTTTTACTTTTATCATAACAATTGAGAAACCCAAAAAAGGTGGCCATGGTGATTTGAATTAGGTTATTCCTTTGCTCCTGATCTTTCTCAAGCTGCTGGTATTTCCTGTGCCTGAATTTTTACTACTCATATGCAAAATGGGGATTTGCTTAAAGTGTTGGTTTAAATTTTCAATGAAGCAAGGGCCAACACTGCAGGAAACTGCCTGGAGCATTTTAAGTGCACAGAAAAGGTAGAAGTTTCACATAAATGTACTCCTGGGCTATGGCTTCCAGATGTACAGCAAACCACAGTCTCTCTGATGGTACAAAGATATCAGGAATTTTGGTTTTCTGGCTTACTTATGATGTGTTATATTTTATTGCATCACTCAGCACTAGTTAACTTTTGTCATTATCTTTATACCTCATACCTGCCTCTGTGGCTGGGTACAGTAAGAGTTATTCCCTTCTCATATTACTTTGATGGGAGGCCTTCTCTATTTTGCATTTGTAAGCTAGCACTTCAAATTTTGTCATACCAGAACTTTTGTAGTAAGGGATGGGGAAATGGACGATGGTTCATTGGGTAAAGAGTTTAGTGACCTCATCAGAGAGACATTGCTCATTCATTTGCAGTGCAGTGTCATTAATCTTTTCTGTTTCAGCCTCTCTCTTTTGGGTTTACTTCAGCTGACTAGGCAGGAAAGAGAACAATGAACATCATTATGAAAATGTTAATTCCTGATGTGGCTGAGTAGCTCTTAATCACACTATTAAGTGTATTCTCTGATTTAATCATCTTGGCCGACAAGCAGAAAGACATGATGGATGCTGATGAATGTCTGCCATTATCTTCTGATATGGATGAGGTTGTTATCTCTCTAACTAAATGTTAGGGTTTTTTTTTTTCTTTCAGAAATGATAGGCTATTTAGAAAGAAAGGGTGTGTAAAATGTTTGCAGTGTTTACACAAAGGTGTATGCGAGTGTGTGTGTGTGTGTGTGTGTGTGTGTACATTTTCATGAATATACACATGAATGTAGGGTCAGAGGTTGGTGTCACACTTCTCACCACCTAATTTTATTTTTGTGAAAGGATCTGTCAATGGACACAGACCTCAATAATTCTGCTAGTCTGGCTGGCAGGTGTGCACTTGGGTCTGGCTCCAACTGTCCAGAGTTGGGATTACAGACATACAACTGCTGCTCTGGGCAGGTCTTCATGTTTGTTCAACAAAGAACTTTGCTGACTGAGCCATATCTCTATCCCTGTTGATCGTCCATCTTTCCTCTTATACCAGCACTTAGCTGACTTGTATTTTGTTCACACAATGAAATACTTTTTTTTTTTTTCTGAGAACTTCAGTGGCCTCAGATTGTTCTCTCACACCCATACTTCCAGCTCCAGTCAGATTCAGATAATGCTTAGCTTAGCAGGTAGAGTCCTGTTAGAAAGACACTGCAGTAAGTCAGATTCCCTTTCCATGGGGTCCTTACCTGCACAGGAGCGTCTCTCACCAGGACAGTGTTTGCAGAACTCCTCAGCATGGAACCTCCAAGCAAGTGCCACTGCTTCCATGAGACTTTCTTTACGATTCTTGGGCAAAAGTCGGTGTCTAGCTCTGAGCTGTGTTTGGATGTCTGTCTCAGGCAGATTTATGTTCCTCATAGCTTAAGACACACTCTTCTTCTGGATGGTGAGAGAACCATCAACGCACCCAAAACCTTTTAAAATTTATATCATTGATGCATCACGCCATGACCTTTGTACAATGTAGAACTGAGAAGCTGATAACACGCAGATTCTATGATTGAAGATACATTATTATTTTATGAATAATTCTTTATATTTAATTTATATTTATATGTGTGTCTAGCATATATACACAGAGAGAGAGGGATTCATGTGGATTTGTGGTTTCAATATGAATCACCTCCCTCCCCCCCCACCGTGGTTTCATGTGCTCACTGGTTAGTGGGACTTTTTGGAGTGTTGCAGAACCTTTATGAGATGAAGTCTCATTAGAGGAAGTAAGCCACTGGAGCTAGTTCTTAAGTGTTTATAGCTCACCATAACTTCCTGTTCACTCCCTGCTTCTGTATTATGGATACAGTGTGAATGCCATGTGACCATCAGGCCTCCTGCTCCTGCCATCATGTCTTTTTGCCACCATTGACTTTGAAGCTGTAATCCAAAATAACATTTTCCCCTTAAGTTGCCTTCCTTTGTCAGAGTTATTGTTTTTTTTTTGTTGTTGTTGTTGTTGTTGTTTTTTCACAGCTATAAGAAGGTATTTGAAACATATATTCAATATTGTTTGGTCCCATGGCTAAGTTTGTAAAAACGAGTATAGTGCTTCACTGGTTTACAAGTGATTAGTCATGAGTATGGTTCCCCTAATGTTCTCAGAAAGTCTTCTAAGTGAATGCATGAATGGGAGGCATTAAGACTCAGAATTGAAGGACTGGAGGAAGGGCTCAGTTGGCAGAATGCTTGCCTAGCACACATGAAGCCCTGGGTTCTATACCTAGCATGACATAAATTGGGCATAGCAGTAGACACCTGTGTTCCTGGTACTTGGAAAATGGAGACAGAAGGATTAGAAATCCCAGGTCATCTTTTATTACATAGTGTGTTTAATTACGTAGTCTATGATACTTATGACCCTATCTTAAGAAAAGAAGACTCAGAGATGAGGTAAGACCATCATTAGGAAAAATGGTCATATAAATGGAAGAGAATTCCAAACATCATAATTGAAAGGATTCATATGTATAGATATGAGGTTTGTATGGCACAAAATAGTACTGAATTAAAATCAGATAGAGTTTATTCTTCCTTTTGACATGTTGAATTAACCAGAATGTAAAGCTGTTAACATGTACCACACCAAAATACCAATCCTGCACCGAAGGCTCAGGATAAATGGTGGGAGAGAGAGTGGAAAGACTGTGAGAGCCAGAGGGCCAGGAAGTCGCTGTAAAACTGTTTCTCCTTACAATGACAGGGAAGTTATATGAATAATCCATCAACAGTAGAGCTGCTCAAGCAAGACATGGATGATGATAATACCAGTATACGTGCTAATACAGTAGGGGAAATGTAGTGGAGACCAACAACTTGTAGACAAAGAACGATAGCAATTAATGACTGCTGAGAGGGACAGTTAGTTTTTCCTGGGGATGAGCTCTCTAACTGGCTTCTCCATACCAAGAAAGCAGTTCAGAAATCATATGCAACAATAAGTGGACTCAGCAGGTTGCATTGATATATTTATGCATATAACACCATCATCTTGAGACTAGCAATATAAAAAAAAAAAAGAATTGGAGCAATGGGACATGGGAAGAGATTGAGATAGGAAAAAGAAGTAAGGAGATGATGTAAGTATATTTTACTTAAAATTAAATATAAAGTAAGAATAACAATTATCTGAAGAGAATGGGACAAAACAAAATAAAATGAATTACAGAAGCAATAATGGTGGCAGCAAGAACTCAGCACAGCAGCGTTTCTGCATTCACAGGGCTCTCCAGCTCCTTGCTGGTATTGCTTATAAGGTTGGCTACACTGCTCCTGAGGGCAGATGCACCTAAAATGTCCCAGCTCTCCTACAGCCATCACTGAGAGGCAGGGTGTTTACTTTTCTTTTTTTCTCTTTCTTTCTTTTTCTTTTTAAAGAACCTTAACAATTCAAAATTCAAGAGGACTCTCCGATTTGAATTCTGTTGATTAAAACCTAATTGTGCAAAGAGGCTGCTGCATGACTTCACCTGGGTTTCTCATATAAGGACAGGCATAATTGACCCATGCCTACATAAACTAGGCTCATACCTAATTGATTATAAAACAGATTATGCTTTCAGGAGGGAGAGATGGCACATTGGGTTAAGTATTTGTTTTGCAATTATGAGGACCAGATTTTAATCCCCAGAATCTATATTAATAAAAAAGAGAGAAAAAGAAAAACTGAAGTAATTGTTTGTCCAATAACTCAATATTTTAAGTATAATTAAGCAACAGTATTTTCTTGCTTTATTTATAGAGCAGTTTTCTCTCGAAAGAAAAAAAAAATAAATCAATGTTTCTAAATGCCAAAATTTGCACCTGAATTACATTTAGATCATTTTCTTGACTATATTACTGAGTTGAGATTTAAGGCAAACCAAGCATAGTTTGTGGTGTTCAGTGTCCTCATATTCTGTTATCTCCATTACTTTATAGTGGTGGAGAAATAAAGAGGAGGAAGCTGGAAGGAAGAAAGGAAAAACAAAAACAAAAACAAAAAAAAAAAGCAAACTTGAGTCCCCAGCTTTTATACATACATATTTAAATATAAACATATTTAAATATTTTTATTTCATTTTCTTCCTTTTTCTTTCTTTGTATACAATTAAGGTAAAGTAACCTGTCAGCTCTTAAGCTGTTGAGTGTGGCTTTTCTAGCCAGGGATTTAAGAGGAAGACAATTCTATCTGAAGTTTTTAAAGGTGGTTGAGTTACTTGAAATGATGGGGATGTTTGCTTCATTTAGTGGTAACCTTAAGAGAAAAGTACTAGTTAGCAGACATCCACATAGAGAACTCTAATAAAGGAGATAGTACTAAAGGGGGTATAGAATTTAAGCCACGTGTGGTGGTGGGATGACAGTGGACTTTTCCAGATCTTCTCAGGAATCAGCACCCAAAAAATAAATATGCTTTTCATAAACACCTTCCACTATTTTTCTCAAGGTTTATAGCATTGGACTTATGAATGTCTTTCCTTTGCCTGTTTGCATCAAAGACTTCTTTGAGATTGAGCTGTGTGGACAATTCAGAGTAAGTGGGTGCTTTGTGTATGTAGGTAGAGGCTGTATGAAAATAAGGATTTCCCTCTACAACAAACTCTTGCCTGGGTAAATGTCCCACAGAATATTACACACATGCAGAAATTTGCAACTGCACTTTAGAATTGTTGTTTGGTTTGTTTGAGGCAGTGCCTCTTGGAGCCCATGTTGGCCTCTGGCTTGTTAGGTAGCTAAGTACAATGTTGAACTTCTGATCTTCTTGTCTCCACATCCTTAGTGCTGGGACTAGATGCCGACTCCACTCTATCTAGATTATGTGTATGTTGCTGGGAATCTAACCCAGGGCTTTTTGCTTGCTAGGCAAGCACTCAGTGCTAATTGAACCATATCCCCAGCCTCAACAGTAGAATCTTAAATTTTGCAAGTAAGACAGCCAGTAATACTTTTATTTTAAGTATCTAGTATCCTTATGCCAAGCAAAGATATGATTTAGAGGATGTTTGAGCTTAAATTTGGGTATTTCTAAATGTAAAAACTGTATTGTGCATGATCACAGCATATCACGCTTCTATTATCTATAATTACTTAGAAACTATGGCAACATCTTGTTTAAAGTTTTTAAGTGTAAAATCCTTTATGTAAGGCAGGAAAATAATGATAGTCATGAGTTCACATTTGTATTAGTTACGGAATAAATATTTCATATGATTAAAAAAAAAAAAAAAAGAAAAGAAAGCCATTGCCAATGGAAGTCAGATGCATTTGTGTGTGTGCTGTTACTTGTTTAAAAGCTGATTTAAATTTAGAAAGAAGACCAAGAGAGAGTAAAATTAGGTCACTAACATGTTGAGAAAGAACAGACAGAGGAGAAATAACACACAAATCATGAAAGAGAATGTAAAGCTCTTTTTTTCCTAGTTTTGACTTGATTATTTTTTCCTTTTTTATGATGGATATGTGAATTCATCTTTCTATGTATTGAAGTAGACCACCTCAGCATTTGGAAAGTATTCAGATTATCTTATTCATTTGAGGTAGTGGTTGTGAAAGTTCGTTTTCTTTTTAATTGCGCTAAGTGTTGGTACAACAGCATCTCCCATGAGCAGTCACTGAAACACGTGCAGCACTGACCCACTTAAAGTGACATTTTAAAAGTATTTTGAAGGGAGGGATTTTTTTAGCCTGGAATTTTCCCTTTACTCTGCTTAATGGCATCATTTATCAATATTTAACTGTGTTCTTTTAATAAAAAATATCTTTTTACATGCACGCCAGTATATGTGCATAAGTATGTATATTAAAACATACAGAAAACTGGATGAGATAAATGAGGAAAGAGAAAATGGAATCCAGAAAGTATGGAAAGATAGTGGGAGGAAGAAAAAGAAGGACTGAATTTGAACACACACACACACACACACACACACACACACACACACACACTCACACACCACTGTGAGTCCTCTGTAGCCTTTCAGCTTGCTCTCCTCACTTCGGAAACATCTTGTCTTTCAGATGGAGCCCCATTCACCTGGTGGGTTGGGAGGTCCAATGAACGGCACCCTTACTGGGGAGGTTCTGTTCCTGGAGTCCAGCAGTGCAGATGTGGCCTAGAGGAGAGCTGCCTGGACATCCGACACTTTTGTACTTGTGACGCCGACACAGATGAATGGTAAGAACTTCAGTTTTCCTACAGTGACAGGAAATGTTGCCTGATGCACAAAATTGTTACTAAGATAGAAAGTTGCAGATAACAAGTTCAACAGAAATAAGGGACCAGCATCCATCCATATATCCATGTTGACTGATAATTGTCCTTAATACCAAAAGATATAAGGTCTTCTTATGGCCTCTGTGAACACTGAGTGCAGACGGTTCACATATATAAGAGCAAGGCATTCATATACAATAAATAATTAAATAATTAAAAATTGCAAAAATCCACTCTCCCATGGTGAGGAGTAATAATGAGGTTTGTGCCAAAACCTCCTGGTATTCTGAGAATTCCATTTTAAGCAAGGAATTCAATGTAATGTGAGTTTGTAATTCAGTCTGCTTTTTTCTCTTTCCATACCCTTCCCCTGTGTATATGCTTGTCTGTGTGTGTGTGTGTGTGCTGTATGTGTGTGTGTTTGAGTGTGTGTAGATGTTCTAGTGTCTTTGAATGTCTATGCATATGTGTGGACATTTATATGTCATTTAGCACATACAACCTGTTTTGACTTTTTGTTTTTGTTTGTTGTTTTTTTTTGTTTTTGTCTTTGTTTTTGTTAGTTTGTTTTGCTTGTTTTCATATAGGATCACTCAGTGGCCTAGAACTCATCAAGTAGGCATGGCTGGCTAGCTGGATCTGCCTATCTCTACCTTCCCAGGGCTGGGAATATAAACCTTTATAACCATACCTGGCCTTTTAATATGGGTTCTGGGGATCAACTCAGATCCTCCCAGTTTAAGGCAATCATGTTACTTCCAAGCTATCTCCCAGATAGCTTAGCTTGAAGTTCAGTTTTGAAATACACATATTGAGGAAGAGCCTGAAGAGAAGGGTTTGTTTGTTTGTTTGTTTGTTTGTTTGTTTGTTTTACCACTAACCTTTAGTGCCTTTACCCCCATTTAATGACCTCTAACACCAAATCAAACTTTTTTATTTTGGCTTTACTGATTTCATAATTCTCATGTATGCTTAATATTCTATAAGAATACGTGTCTTGAGGTTGAGAAGTGTCAATTACAGAAGAGTTAAAGGATAGTTGTCAATGTTATACATGTCTGTCCAATGGCAATGCCAGAATTCACACCAAGTCTATTGGACGATAGGTTCCTAGTGCTCTTCTACACCAGCTCAGTTCTGCAAGATGATATTTAAGTTCCTGTATCTATCAGTTCAACATCTTTTCTATGCTTCATAAAATCTCTTCAGCTTTCACTATATCAATTACAAAAATGTACAGGTAGCATGTCCACTCATTCGCCTGTCAGTTCTGGGCTGAATTTCATGCAGCCTGCCATTTTAGCTTCCGCAGTGTCTCTCTCAAATGCTTCTCAATTATAACTGAGAATCCCTGCCAAGCTTCTCTCAGAGAAGCTACAATTTCTTTTGAGTATAGTGGTTTTGTTGTTCCAATTGTTGCTGTCATAGAGGAGTTCAATGAAACTTAAGTTGTAGTCAAAACCTTATTCCAGATCAGTAAGCTGGGTGTAGGAGATGGCTTGTTCAGTAAAGGGTCTGCCACACAAGTATAAAGACCTGAACTAAATTTCCAGAATCCACATAAGTAAGTTCTTTAAGCAGCTGAACAAGGTGGCAGGGTCTTATTTCCCAGAACTGGTGAGGTGGAGGCAAGTGGGTCCTTGGAGCTAATTGGGAAAGTTTCAAAAGAGAGATCACCTAAAACAGCAGTTTTCAACCTGTGGGTCAAGACCTACTCGGGGTTGAATGACTGGTTCACAGAGGTCGCCTAAACTCACCTGAAAACACAGATATTTACATTACAATTCATGACAGTAACAAAAATATATTTACAAAGTAGATACGAAAATAATTTTAGGGTTGGAGGTCACTACAACATGAGGGGCTGTAGCATCAGGAAGGCTGAGAACCTCTCATCTACAAAGAAACCTTAACAAACCAATAAACAACCAAATGAAACAGATGAGCAGTACCTGGGGATTGGCATCCACATTAGTACTCTGGGATCTATTACATGTATGCATACAGAAATGTACACGTCCCGCTATATACACACACAGAAACACATGTACACAAACCATCTCAGGAAAAGAATAAGCACTGTCTTCATCTGCTTTCATAATATGTGTATCATGAGTTACAAATATCACAGAGCTGCTTAGGTTCAAAGTGAGTTTCTTTAGATGCCTCATTCTTCCCAAACTTTTCATTTGGAAAAATTCAAGTGAAGTTGACTGAAGGTCAGGTGTCAACTTTCTTCTTCCTTAGTACTCCTCTATACATTGAAGTGAATTTTACTACAGCATTATAGAGACTTAGAATTAAACCTACCTTGTGTCATGGATGAAGCACAAATCTCTGTGAACCACAGGGCCCTCAATCTATTTGGTCGTGATGCAGTAGACATCTGATGGGAGGTTCAGGAAGACAAATTCAGCACATTTTTGGAGAGGGTCATGTTAGTCACTTTCCTTCATATACAAGAAATGAACTTATGAAAATGTCTATCTTGCACATAGTTAAAGGGTGCAGGCCATCATGGCAGAGAAGTCATGATGTCTCGAGCATGAGGCAGCTGCTCATGTGTCCACGGTCAGGAAACAGGATGCATGCTGATGCGTAGATCACCTTAGCCCAGAAAATGGCACAGTCCTCATTTAAAGTGGGCCCTCTCACTTCAAATAATCCAGTCTAGACACTAGATCCTATTAAGTCAGCAATGAAGACTAAGTATCATCTTCAAGCTTAGGATAGTTGTATGAATGTTTTTAGTTGGCTATGTTACAAAGGAAACATGGTGGGGAGCACACTGAAAATCTTCTGATCCCAGTGGTTGCCCCACTATGTCTGGTATTAGACAATATTTGCAGATTTGTAGGTTCAGAATGAAGCACCTTCATTTTATACTCTACAATTATAGATGCTAACAAGGAGAAAAAAAATCTAAGGTGGAAACTATCATTGAAAAGGGGATGTTTCTTCTTCTGTATATATTATCTTTGAGGCACACTGTCCCTTCTCAACATAAAACTGTCAGGGCTTGGTTCATAGCACAGTAAATACTGGGAATAATTGCCATACCTCACTTATTCATGATGAAACATTCCTGTACTTTCTTCTCCAGAATATTCCACTGATCATGCAATCTACTCAGATCCCAGGCTTTCCCTCTATTGTCCTGATTATTAGCTCACTTACTCCTGAAACATTTACGGACTGAGTTAACTTCATCATCTATGCTGTGTTCACTTACCTCAGTGCCTTTTCTCCACTTCTTCCTGTGCCAGCACACTAGAATGTGTGCAGATTCACATACACAGGAATGCTTGAGTGTGGGAAAACTGAGGTCAACATCAGGTGCTCTTCCTGAATCACTGTTCATCTTGTTTTGTCCTGAAGCTCACTGATCTAGCCAGACCAGGTTTCAGATGATGCTTAGGAAACTATGTGTCTCAGCTTCCATGGAACAGAGAGAAAATCATCATCTATCACCATCATACATTTATTTTTACTTGGGTCTGGCTATCAAACTCAGGTTCTCATGCTCATAAAGCTTTCAATTGACTAATTGAGACATTTTCCCCATACTTGCCAGACCTCTTAGCACTACACAGATTTATACATATATATAAATTCTTTATGTGCATGTAAGAAATATACATATTGACAATCTTTCTGGAAGAAGCATGCTCTTTTAGGTCTTGTTCAATAACGGTTGTAATTTGCTTTGTATTGCTGTGATAAAATACCATAACCACAGTAGGTTAGAAAAAGAGGGTTTTATTCAGGATTATAATTCCAGAGGGACAAGTGTCTATTACCATCATAGTAGAGGATCATGGCAGCAGGCAGGCCTGGTGACTAGAGCACAAAGACGAGCATTCACCTCTTAAGCTGCAATCAGGAAGCAGAGTGATCAAAGTGGTAGTGGCATGAAACTTAGTAACATCAGATCTTGCTCCTTGTGACACACTTTCTCCAGCAAGCCCATATCTCCTAAACTTAGTCTAACAGCACCCACAACTGGAAAACAAGTATTCACACATCTGAGCCTATGAAAGACATTCTCATTCACATCACCACAACTGAGTTAAATGAAAGGAATGGAAATTTTCCAGTTAGGCTGCTTACTTTACCGATGAGATCACATGTTGAACAACTCAATGCAAGGCCTAAGGGAGAAGAGATCTAGAAGCCCTTAACTTTCTACTGATGAAATACAGACTCTATCTGGAGATAACTATTCCAGGTTTTACTTGTGACTTAAGAACAAGTTCTAGCGGCCCAGGGCCTCCTGTGCTGCACTCCCTCTGCATGGCCCATACCCCAGTTCCCTGGCCTGTGCCAATTCCTGGGACCCACCACAATCTTCAGCTCCCAACAACAGCATGGATCAGGGAGAAGCAAGTAAGAACTCCCCTTCCCCATCTACTAGACTGTCACAGCCTGCCAGCAATAGTGACCATGTCTGGCCAGGGCCCACTGTGCTCCACTTTCTCTGCATGCCCCATACCCCAGTTCCCTGGCCTGCACCATTTCCCAGGACCCACCCTGATGTCAGCCTCAGAGACCAGCACCAATCAGGGAGCAGCAGGAAAACCAGAGGACTGCAGTCATCTGAGACCATAAACTCTACCTACAACCCCAGAGACCTAGTATCATCAGAGACCACCAGGCCTGCTAATAACAGAGTCAACAAAATGGACTGAGGTAAATAAAAGAACACCAGCAACAAAACCCAGGGCTATATGACAACAGCAAAATCCTGTTATCCTGCCATAGCAAGTTCTGAGGATACTATCACACCAGAAGTACCAAAAAACATCTTAAATCTGAGGTTATAAAGATTATAGAGGTCATAAAAGTAGAAAATAAATCCGTAAAGAACTTCGGGAAAATGCAATGAAACAGGTAAAGGAATTCAATAAATACCTTAAAGAAACACAGGAAAATACAATCAAACAGGCTGAGTTAAATCCCTTTTAAAAATAGAAGAAAATACAGCCAAATGGGAAAAGAAAATGAATAAAACTGTCCAAGACCTAAAAATAGAAATAGAAGCAACAAAGAAAATGCAATCCAAGGTACTCATGGAAATAGAAGCAGTAACCAAAAATCCCCCAATGAAAAAGAGTCCTGTGCCAGATGGTCTTAGAACAGAATTCTACTCAACATTCAAAGAAGAACTAATGCCAATACTCTTCAAACTTTTCCACAAAATAAAAACAGAAGGAATATTGCCAAACTGATTATATGAGGCCACAGTCACCATGATATATAAAACACAGAAAGACCCAACAAAGAAAAAGAATTTCAGACCAGTCCTCCTTATGAACATTGATGTAAAAATACTCAATAAATACTTGCAAACTGAATTCAGGAACACATAAAAAATGTCACCTATCATCCAAGAATGCAGAGATGGTTCAACATAAATAGATAAATAAATAAATAAATAAATAAATAAATAAATAAATAAATAGGCTAGCAAACAAACAAATAAATAAATATACAACCATCAACATAACTTACCATGTAAACAACTGAAAGGAGAAACAAAACACTTGATCATCTCATTAGATACTGAGAAGGCTTTTGACAAGTCCAACATCCCCTCATGTTTAAGAACAGGGACACAAGGCACATACAACACAATAAAGGCAATATACAGCAAGCTAATAGCCAATATTAAGTTCAATGGAGAGAATCTTAAGGTATTCCTGCTAAAATTGGGGACAAGACAAGGCTGAACACTCTCACCATATAGTACTCTCTTCAATACAGTACTTGAAGTTCTAGCTAGAGTAATAAGAAAATAACATCAAAGGGATACAAATTAGAAAAGAAGTCAAAGTATCACTATTGGCAGATAATATGATAGTATACATAAGTGAGTCTCAAGATTCTACCACAGAACCCCTATGGCTCATACTCCAACCAAGGACTATTTGTGGAGATGACCTGGAACCCCTGCACAGGTGTAGCCCATGGCAGTTCAGTGTCCAAGTGGGTTACATAGTAATGGGAAGAGGGACTGCCTCTGACATAATCTGATTGGCCTGCTCGTTGATCACTTCCCCCTGAGGGGGGAGCAGCCTTACCAGGCCACAGTAGAGGACAATGCAGCCACTTTTGATGAGAACTGATAGACTAAGATCAGAAAGAAGGAGAGGAGGACCTCCCCTATCAGTGGACTTGGGGAGTGGCATGCATGCAGAAAGGGGAGGGAGGGTGGGATCGGCAGGGGAGGAGGGTGGGGCTTATGGGGGGATACAAAATGAATAAAGTGTAATTAATAAAAAAAATAAAAGATTTAAAAAAAAAAAGAATAAAAGTCTTCGAATACCCAAAACAGTTCTGTACAATAAAATAACTTCTGGCAGTGTCAAAACCCCTGATTTGAAGCTATACTACAAAGTAATAGTAATAAAATCTGCATGGTATTAGCATAGAAACAGACAGGTTGATCAATGAAATTGAATTGAAGACTCAAAAATAAACCCATACTCCTTTGAGCATTTGATTTTCTACAAAGAAGCCAAAACCATACAATGAAAAAAAGAAAGCATCTTCAACAAATGGGGCTTGTCTAACTAGGTGTCTACATGCAGAAAAATGCAAATAGACCCATATTTACCCCCCTGTACAAAACTCAAATCCAACTGGATCAAAGATGTCAACATAAAACAAAGGCTCCATTAGAAGACAAGGTAAGGGAAAGTCTGGAATTCATTGGCATGGGAGACAACTTCCAGAACAGAACGCCAACAGCACAGACTCTGAGATAAACAATTAATAAATAGATTTTCATGAAACCGAGAAGCTTCTGTAAGTCAAAGGGTACTGTCAACAAAACAAAATGGCAGTTTACAGATTGGAAAAGATCTTTATTAACTCTACATTAGACTGAAGACTAATATCTAAAATATACAAAAAAAAACTTAAAAAATTAAACATCAACAAATCAAATAATCCAATTGAAAAATGGGTTAATGAGAATTCACAACAGAGGATTCTTGAAAGTCTGAGAAGCACTAAAAGAAATGCTCAGTGTCCTTAATCATCAGAGAAATGCAAATCAAAATGACTCTAAGATCCCATCTTACACCAGTCAGAATAGTGAAGATCAAAAACTCAAGTAACAACACATGCTGGCGAGGATATGGAGAAAGGAGAACACTCCTCCAATGCTGGTGGGAGTGTGAATTTGTACAACCTCTTTGGAAATCAATCTGGCACTTTCTCAGAAAATTTGGAACAGTTTCATCTCAAGACCGAGCTATACCACTCCTGTGCATATACTCAAAAGAATTTCCACTACAAATCAAGGACATTTGCTCAACTATATTTATAGAAGCTTTATTTGTAATAGCCAGAAACTGGAAAAAACCTAGATGTCCCTCAACCAAAGAATGGATTCAGAAACATTTACACAATGGAATAGTACTCAGCTATTAAAAACAAGAAAATCATGAAGTTTGCAGGCAAATAGATGGAACTAGAAAAGATTATCCTAAGTGGGGTAACCCAAACCCATCCCCATGTTATGAATGTACTTATAAGTGAATATTAGACCTATAGTACAGTATAACCATGAAATAATCCACAGGCCCAAAGAAGCTAAGTAACAAGGAGGGCCCAGGGGAGGGTTCCAGAATGTCACTCAGAAGGGGAAACACAATAGACAGCAGAAGTGGATGAAGAGAGGCAACTGGGTAGGGGAGGAATGGGGAAGGAAATAAGGGTTGGGATCAGATGTGAGGAGAACAGGGGTGGGAGGTGAGGGAGCTGGGAACAAGACAGGAAACTGATGGGGGAACATCTCTTTGTCAAGCTGGAGGCCTGCAACAGGATTGGGTCCTAGGAGCATGTGGGTGAGACTCCATCTTAAACTCCTAACTTGAGGGTGGGGGGAGAGACATGAAGATTGATGTGACCACCTTCTAGCCAGTACTAGTGAAAGGAGGGGAACAACACCTACTGACAAAAGCTTTGATTTAAAAATTACCCTGTTACAAGAAATGCAGGGATAAAGAGGTAACAAAGATTGGGGGAACATCCAACCAATAGGTGGCCAAACCTAGATCCACCCCACAAAAGACAGAGAACCAGACCCTGACACTATTAATGATGCTTTGATATATGCTTGCAGACAGAAGCCTAACTTGACTGTCCTCTGGGAGGCTCCAGCTGTCAGTGGATTGAGATAGATGCTGGGACTTGGAGCCAAGCATGAGGCAGAGCTCCAGAGGTCCTGTGAAAGTATAGAGGGGAAGATGGAAGAACCTGTAGTGAACAGGACCCTCACAAGAAGAGAGAGACAAATGACCCAAACCCACAGGAGCTTACAAAGAATGAGACATCAGTTTAGGAGCATGCATGGTCTGGGCCTAGGCCCCCTGCACATATGTGCCTGATAGGCAGCTTGGTCCTCAAGTGGGGTGCCTGGTCAGTGGAGGGCGGGGGGGGGCAGTTTTTAACATGGACTCTATTGTCTGCTTTTGGATCACTTTCCTCTGGCAGCCCTGCCTTACCTGGCCTCAGGGGATGAAGATATTCTCAGCCCTGACATGATTTTTGTGATGGGTGAGAATAGGTGGTTCAAGGAGGTCTCTCTTTTTCTGGAGAAAAGGGAAAGGGGAAGGGGGAAGGAGAGGAAGGTGGGGACTGGGAGAAGAGAAGGGAGGGAGCACCCTTGGGAGGTAAAATAAATAAACTGAAATTAAAAAAAGAAAAATAATAACAAATTCTATTCTGTGGTGAATATTTTGGAGAATAAATCATTATAGAAGGATTGCATTAAGTTTTAACTTTCCTAGGGAGACATGAACAAGTATTTATTCATTCTAGAAAGGGCACTCATGACAGATCCAAATAACAGTTTCACCCAAGTATCACTAAGTGAACCATTGAGTTTATTGAACTTAATTATACAGCACTGGGAAGGATTACTTTTTGAGACATGAGTGGCATTCAAACAGCTCTATCACCTCAAAGTTCTACCCAATCCTGAATGATAGCTTCATTTAAATGGCATCATGGAGGCTCCTCTTCAATTTTCCTTCCACATACTGTATACTCCTATATCTTCTAATTTAGCTTGCAGATGGGGTGAGGAAGGAAAGAGTAATGTCTGGAATTCCAGGTGAGAGTACTGTGACCATCCCATCTCTCCCTAGATTAGAGAGTATCTACAACACTGTCACAGTTATCATAGGCCTGTCTTCCTCTGTAATGCTCTGCTCAATTAGTTGTCATGGCTATGGAGCTAAGACAATCTCTACTGATAAGAGATAAAAATAATAAATAATAAGATGACTGTCTTATTATTTCCAGAAATGCCATACTATACCGTAGTTTTTGTTTTACTCCATGTGGTATTCTTAATTTTCAGCAAGTTGACTAAATACCACTGAGCTGGCTAATTAGCCAGCTGAGAAAAAAAGCAGAGGAAAGTCAGGTCATATCTCCTCTGTCTTGGAATCCATAGGACAGTGGGAAAAGTGCTCCTTCATCATGAGTGGATCAATATGATACAAAGTTGGGTTAAGGCCTTTAGGGCCAGAAACTGGGTCAAGAATTCTAGGGAGCTGTATTTTAAATAAAAGAAGTAGCTAAGTCGGAACAACTATACCAGCCTTATTTGAAAACGTGGAAACATTTGTGCACTCAGGCTGAGAAATAAGAATGCATATAAAAATAAGTGTTTAAGTACATTGGCGTGTTTGTTATAGGATGAAGGAGTGGAATGAGGTGGTATCAAATGATGGAATGTGTGATGTGTGTGTATGTGTGTGTGTTTGTGTGTGTCTGTATGTGTGCCTTTGCACACGTTTGTGCATGATGACTAGAGGTCAAGTTCCAGTGTCATTCCTCAGGAGCTTTCTACCTGTATCTTGAGACTTTGTTTTCACTAGAACCAGCAGGTTTTTAAGTAGACTAGGCTAGTCAGGCTGAAAATTCAAAGGATCTGACTATCTCCACCGTACCACCTCTAGGATTACATACTTATGCCATTATACCTATTTTTTCATGGGTGCCTCGTTTGCCCTATGCTCTTTCCTCATGAGCAACCTACTTTAGCCCCAGATCACTGAACTTTTTATGGAAATATCAGTGAGCTAATTTTATCAGTTCAAAATATTATGATTTTGTCAGTCATGTGATCTGGGTGAATTTAAAATGTACATGTCACATCTACCCAACTCCAGTGTCCACTGACAAAAGGAAAGCACAAAAGCAAAAAGAATCCAGAAACTTTGGATCAACATTAACTTTCTCTAAATTCATGGATAGTATACATCCAACCTGGCTGTCCACATAGTTCAATATTGTTGGACTTTTGCTTCAAATCCTTGTATTTCCATTATTACCCCCAGTGTTCAAGGTGAATATTAGAATCTTCAAGAATTCCGTCCTGTAAAATTCCCTTAATGTCTTCTTTTTATATTAATTTTTATTTTTTAATATTAATCATAGGTTATTTACTTTGTATCCCAGCCTTAGCTTCCTCCCTCATTCCCTCCCTCTCCTCCCTGTCCCTTTCCAAGTCCACTGCTAGTCCTCCTCCCCTTCCATCTGACCCTAGCTTATCAGGTATCTTCAGGACTGACTGTCCTCCTCTTTGTCCTAGCAAGGCTATTCCTCCCTTGGGGGGAGGGGGAGGTAAAGGAGCCAGTCATTAAGTTCATGTCAGAAATAGTGCCTGTTCCCCTTACTAGGAAAACCCACTTGGATACTGAGCTACCATGGGCTACATCCGAGCAAAGGTTCTAGGTTATATCCATACATGGTCCTTGGTTGGAGAAACAGTCTCATAGAGGACCCCCATGTCCTGATATATTTTGTCCTTGTGGAGCTCCTGTCCTCTCCCTGTCATATTAGCTAAAATCTCATTGGAGAAGCATCCATCTTTCTTCTCGCTAAGTGTGGCTTCTCATGACCTCAGGCAAACTCTTACTTACTTGAGGCTGGAGAGATGGCTCAGAGGTTAAGAGTACGATATGTTCTTCCTAAAGGTCCTGAGTTCAATTCCGAGCAACCCCATGGTGGCTCACAGCCATCTATAGTGTGATCTGGTGCCCTCTTCTGGTGCACAGGCCGAATGCTGTATAAATAATAATTAAATCTTTACCCGGGCATGGTGGTGCATGCCTTTGATCCCAGCGCCCTTAATGTCTTCTGTTGTACAAAGTTAACTGGAAAACAAAATCACATTGTTGGAGCAGCTCAATCCATTATACAGTCTACAAAAACTTGTCAATATGCAAAGATGTTGTGATGTTTTGTGAATCCTACACTCACATCCCAGAAAACCTATCAGGAGTTGGGCTGAATTTTCATTCTATCTGATTTAAAGGATCTTCTGCTCCACTAGAGTGACTGCTAATGTGGCGATTGTGGATGAGGGTCATCAGTGACAATTCCAGAGAATAATCTGATAGAATCTCTAAAATCCCATTGGAGAAGCATTCATCTTTCTTTTCACTAAGTGAGGCTTCTCATGACCTCAGGCAAACCCTTACCACTTGTGACTGGTTATTCATTATATTAACAATAGATCTTATTGACTGAGCACTTACAGCCATATGTTCCAATGAGATCAAATAAACTAGAAAAATGTGTGGGTATCTTATGGCTAGTAAAAGAGAGGTGGAGAGCTAAAAAAAATATGGAGATGCAGGAGGGAGAAAACTGTTACTTAATTAACATTTCTAGAAGAACCCTTTTGCTTAAAATGAAAGGAAGCCTCAACTGCATAAACCGATGGGCATTCTTGGCCCACATATCTTTTGCTATTTGGTTCCAGGTCTACCACCCATACTAAAATGCACAGATGTTCTGATCTTTCATATAAAATGGCATGTAATTTACATAGAATAGGTACAGACTTCCTGTCAATCATCATCAGATTATTGTTTTGTCTCTCCCTCCATCTTCCATCTCTTTTCCCCTTCTTCCTTCTTTCCTTCCCTCTCTCCATTCCTTCCCTCCCTCTTTTCTTTCTTTCTTCCTTTTTTCCTTCCTTCCTTCCTTTCTTTCCTTTGTCCTTCCTTCTTTCCTTTCTTCCTTTCTTCCTTCCTATCTTCCTTCTTTCTTTCTTTCTTTCTTTCTTTCTTTCTTTCTTTCTTTCTTCCTTTTTTCCTTTCTTTCTTTCTTTCTTTCCATTATATGGAACCCTGGACCCTCCAGCTACTGTGTAGCACTGTGTTTCACTCTTTGCCTCAGAGAGATTTGCCCCAACCTGAGGGACTTCAACAGGTTCCTAAAGTAGGAGGATGGAAGGAATGAGGGGGAAGTAACAAGAAACATGAGAAATGAAGGCTAAGTCTGTTTGTCTGATCAAAGCCTCCTTTATTAGAAATTTTTACCCAACTTATATAGGGAGAAGGCAGGAAAGGGGGAAGGTTTAATTACTGCTGCAGGAGATAGGAAGAGTGCTTCCATGGGTTAAATATTGTACCTGCAAGATACCATAAGGAAGTTTTCTTAAGATATCTCACAGATGCTCTAAAACTAACAGACGGATGTCCTCATAAATCTATCACCCATGGTTTAGGGTCCTAGGTAACTCACTAAATAGCTCTAGGTCTCCACTAAATGACCTTTGCTTACTATTTCGCTTTGGCTTCAGTAAATAGCTTTGTCTCCACTAGATAGCTTTGGCTCACTAATTGACTTTGTCTTCAGTAAATAGCCTTGGCTCCCGGCCGAGATTATTTCTGGAATGCTCCTTCAGTCATGAATGAGTAGTGACTTAGTGTCTTCTCTGTTCTTTGATAGATGATTTAAATCCAGTTCAGACTTAACTGGTATTGATTACATAGTTAACTATTATTCCTCTCAGCTAGCATTGTAAGAACTATTTACCAAGTTTACCATATGCATTTTTGTTGCGAATTAATTTTCTACTCCCTTTCAGATGTAGTCCTTGAAACTGGAGGGGTAACTCACACCATAGCGTTCACCAAACAATAATGAAACCTCAGCTTGATCTCCAAAATCCAAATAAAGAGACAGATAGAAAACAACAACAACAACAAAAACAAAACAAAACAAAATTTTCCAGCATGATGTAAGCTCTTTTAAGTCCAGCTCTGGACAGGTGGAGAGAGGCAAGTCCTGGGGCTCTGCTAGCCAGCCTCCTCACAACTTGCTAATGCTCATCTGTTTTTGTTTTTGTTTTTTTTATTATAATCTACTTTTTAGTTTGTTTTAGAACCACTTATATGAAAGTTTTAAGTCTTTGAGTGGTTACAGGGCTGTTACTCACTGAATTCTCTGAATTCTCGCTTATAATCTATCTGGCACTGGCTTCCAATTGGACTTTTGTGTTAGAGAGAAGTGTGTCTGCCTGCTGTGAGACCACTGTGCTTTCACTGTTCAAAGAGTAAGTGAAGAGAGGCCCTGTCTTTAGAAACAGTCTGGGGAGCTCCTGAGAAATGACACCCAAGGTTTACTGAGTGTGCAAGATGAGTTCTTTGTCTGCCCTGTCTGCCCTGCAAACTTCGTTGCAGTTCTAAGTCCTGATCTACTGCATTAAAAATGATGCATAAGCATAATTATTTTGATGAATTTGTAATTTTATCATTTATTTAAAATGAAATTCACCTTCATTAAAAGATATTAAAAGATTTCAGAATATATGAAAAAAAAAAGAGAAAACACCTTACTAGCATTTTGAATACTTATGTATCTATCCCATGTACAAAATGTTTTCAATTTTTATTATTTGGTATTTTCAAGCATTTCTATAAGAAATTTTTCTTATTTTCCATTCCCGTTTCTCATCCCAGCCATCTCTTGTTGGATCCCATCTCAGTAAGCCTCCCTTTCACTTCCTTGTCCTCATTTTTTCTGTGGTAACTGAATTTTAATTGTGGTTTCTTGCACAAGCTTGAGTGAGAAGCTACTTACTGGAACAGGGGCATGCAGAAACCTGTAGTTGGCCTCAGTGTTGAATGTGTGATGGTGGGGTGCTCATCCCTAAATGGAACAGCTATGTCATTCTGCAAGGATCAGTGAACATCACAGAAGAGGAACTTGGGAAAATATAAAAACTAGAGGATGAGAAATATGCAGGAAAAATCTGAACATGCTATAGCCGTTTCAATAATGAATTCACTTCATAAGACCTGTACAATACCAGCCCCTTATATCCTCATGGATAACCAAAGGATCCCTGACATCCCAACCCTCCATACAGGACTATTGGAGTTTAACTGGGGGAATGAGTATCATTTTCATCAGTGGTGTAGCCACTTATACATTGCTACAGGCAAAATACTCCTGCAGATAATGGTGGGGTGTATAGGATGTTTCTAAATGTAAGTACTTCATTGACATCAGTATTTTAAACTGCATGTTCTGTCATTAATAAATGCATATCAAAGTAAGTGTATTACTTTTCAACTTACTTCTTCCAAGAAAATTATCTTACAAATATTGTTCTTGGCTGTCCTAAAGCAACATACAAGTTAAGACATACTGCTTGCTTTAATGGGTTCATAGTCCTTCATATTTGGCTTTCTCAGTATTTTCAACTTACATGATGAAAATATGACTTGTGACTGACTTTTTTATATTAACAGTAGCAAAAAACCTTGAATGTAATTTTTAATTGTTTTACACATTATTATATTGACTAGAACCCCATTTTTAGAGACTGTGACAGATTTAGAAAAATGGTTGAAGAGACATTGGACATTATGGAGATCCCAACAGAACCAATACCAAATGGGCTGTTGTGGCCACACAGAGCATGTAGAAAATTATCTGCTCTTTGAGAGAATAGCATAGGTATATGATGGTCAGTGTGGATAATCATCATAAGAGGATGTGGAGTCTCCAAGAAGATGCTTATCATTAAGTTAACTGAGGTGCAAAGACTATTCCATGTCCCAGGATTCCAAGGTGAGTAAAAAGGAAAAAAGGAAATGGGAACAATCATTCATAGCTTTGCATCCTGAGCTCACTGTGACCAGTTGCCACAAGCTCCTGACACCATAATAAATAGGGTTCTTGAACCATGAGCCAAAATAAACCTTTACCACAGCAACAAGAGAGATAACTAGTGTAGTAAAGGGAGGAGAGGTAGTCAGTGCTCCTCAAAGTTTCACACAGCTGCACCCAGAGAGATTCTTGGCAGACTGTTCTTGCTAAGAATTTTCTGGAGCCCATGACTAGGTGGGGCTTAGGACAGATCTGATGTGGTTGACTCCTCCTCAATTCTCATGTCTACTACTCTCAATTCCTGATGTCACCTCATTTTTCTTGTGCTTCCACAGCCCATGAAAAAACATATAGCTGACTTCACAGAATCCCAATGACTGTGTGTTTAAAGTACAGAATTCTCATTATGAACAAGAAGAGCTCATGCTATCTCCTTTGCACATCTACAGCACTGATATTGTGAGCTGATCATGTAATTAGAACATGAAGTTGTTCTTATTTTGTTTGGTTGGTTGATTGGTTTCTGGCAGCACTGTCGTAGTCTAAATGCTAACTGTAATATATCCTTAACTAAAATGTTATTATGGAACAGAATAATCAAATTCTTCATTTATCATTTGTTAACTATGTAATGTAAATCATTTAGCCTCTCTAAACTTCAGGTCCTGATTTTATTTATTTTTTAATAGAGAAAGGTGAAATATCTATGGAGATTGCTAGCTGAGTTAGCAAATAGTCTTCACATCTATCAGATGTGGCATGTAGTCAATTTTGGAAAAGTATGTGGTAATTTATATTATCAATTTCTGTAATACTACAAAGTCCTCAATCAATTATGAAAGACAACATTGGTTTGTATATTAAATTTATGTTTATGAAAATAATCAATAAATATATATGTGAAATAAAAGGATGAATGTTAAGAAAGAAATACTGTGGCAGCAAAATAAAATTTCCTTCAACTATCAAATTCTGCAGTAAAGATATATTTCTGAAAAGTATGAAATATCCCTAAGTGGGACTTCTGATGAATTTACTATGCAGTGGATGAACCTGCTGTGTACGAATAAAGCAAAAGAGCTGTGAGTGTGTAACCAAGGAGGCTGTGGTCTCCCACAGCATCTGTCAAGGTGACTGAGGTGTAATGTTAAGGAGTCACTCTCAAAATGATGGCAAATTAGCAAGCTAAAGCCCAATAAATTGAATTGTGTTGTTTGGGGGGAAAGCTTGCATGAATAGAATGGGGACAGTCAGCCAGAGACTGATCAAGGACAGATCAAGGACCCGGGCTGTCGCCATGAGTGCAACCATGTCTAGAGAAGATGGTGCCCACATGGTGACGTGCCAGGTTCCAGCCAGGAGTAGCTGTTCTCTGCCATTGGGTATCAAGGAGCATGTTCCCAAACTAATATGCTAATAACTGGAAATTAATGCTTGGGATCACATCCTGGTCATTTGATTTTACATACTGTACCTGAGAGAAAAACGTTTTTAGAATTGCCACTTCCTGAACAAAGCTTAAATGTGAAAACAAAAACGACCAGCAGTGCTTGGAGTAAACGCCTCTGTGCATATCATCAGCGTCAGTCAGGGAACAAGGAGATTAAATAACAAAACTAATATGTTGCATGATACACAATTCTACACAATTCTGACTCAAACTTTTCCTAGATGCAGATGACTTGAGGTACATCTTTATTCACTGGTATAAACCAATTGTATGCAGCAATGTGGTTGTAAGTGATAGACATCACCTTTCTATAACCTAGAATTACAGGGAAGCGTTTTAATTGAGGATTCCATCAGGTAGTTCTGGTGGGGGATTGTCTTGATTATTAATTGATGTAAGAAGACCCAGTTCACCATGGAAAACATTATTCCCTGTGAAGTGATCCTGGACTATTTGTATTGTTTAAATTCTCTACATAAAAATCATTCCTGACAATGTGAGTTGCATGATCATACTAAATTTGAATTCTCCTACTTCTTTTGGAAGAGCTTTTTTATACTTAGCATGGTTTTTAACATATGCTATTGGCTAATTCAAGGGCATCAAATGGATGTAGACAAGATGTCATGATTTCCAAGGGAGGCACAAGTCAGCATTAGTGGACAAAATTCAGAACTAGGATTTGCAATAAAAATGGAGAAAAAACAACATAGCATATCATGGTTCCTTCATAGGGGATGTAAGGGCCAATGAAATGATGATGTGCACAGTAGATATTGTATGAAAGAGGTTTATTAGAGAGAGAAAGAGAGAGCGAGACATGATGGGGGAAGAAAGGTGGCCACCCCAACAGAAAGGGGAAAGGGCAAGAAATGAGAGGGCAAGAGAGGGCAAGAGGGCAAGAAAGAGACAAAGTGGCAGGTTGGTCCTTATAAGGAGCAATGTAACCCCACACCTGGGAGGTGTGGCTACCTGGCGGGGGACAACACATGATGACATCATAGGTTGCTAGGCAACCCAGAAGCAGACTGCCTAAGTACTAATAGGGGAGTTTTATCTCTAGTGCAGGTGTTTAGTCTCTTCTTTGAAATCTCTACTTGTGAATAAATTGGGATAAAAATGTGAATTTATTCTGTATGTGCAACATGCATAACTGTGCTTTTTAGCTGACACAAAGCCCTTTCATTCAAATGGCTTCTAAACACAGGCAACTCAAATTACGGACATTATAATATGTATATTTTTGTATTTTTGAACAGGGGTGTAGGGGTAGAGCTCTGGTGAATATTTGACATATTTATAACCTAGATAAATTATTGCGTGTCTTTCTCCAAATCTCATGAGCTGGATTCTAACTCTTAATATTTAATTTTCTGCAAGTGCTATGTAGCAAGAACTCTACAATCATGGAGCATAGCTGGATGCCTATGAAATAAGTTGTCTTGCTTGAGAGCTCTGAGTAGTTCAGAACAAAGAAGAAAATCAAAGTAAATGTCAGAGTGCCTAGTTTTGGCCATTTAACACACACCAGACACTATGTCCAACAGCTGCAAATCCCATTTAATCCTCTTCAAGTTTATATTCAGATATGCATCCAACACATGAAATGTCTCAGAAAGGACTCACCCACAGTACACAGCTAGACACTGTTAGCTCTAAAGTGTGTCCTCAAGCACAAGAGACACATGCTGGGGAAAGCAAGATGGTGACTTCGTACCCGCCCTTTCCATCCTTTGATGCTATGAAACTCCTCAGTGCTTCTGAGGAAGTGTCAAAATTAGTAAATCAGCACAGTGGTACATATACACCTCACAGAAAAATTGTGTGTGCAAAGATTATGCTTGTCCATAGTATATTTCTACCTGGAAGTATTTACACGGTCAATGGCAATTTGTTCATTTTAATTGAATTTGTATTATTATTTTTAAACACTGTTTTTATTTATTTTTTGAAAATGTCATTCATGAATACTATGTACTTGGAGAACATCTACACTACTCTTTTTAGTTCTTCCTGGTTGTGTGTATGGGTTAATTATATGCACATTTTTATTTGCGCAGAGCATGAATGAGTGTAAATGTAGAAGCCAGAAGTCAGCTGCTGTTGTTGCTCCTTGGATACTGTAAAGTACATCTAATTTTTTGAGATGAGACTTCCCATTGGCCTGGATCTTACCAATTCAGTAAGGTTTGCTGGCCAGCAGGCCCCAGGGATCTGCCTGTCTCCAGGCCACCAAGGTGTATGAGTATAAGTGAGTGTCACAAGGGCAGGTGTTTTTCTGTAGGTTCAGAAGATCCAGAATCAGATATCCATGCTCAAAGACCAAGCATATGAGCCTGACTGAGCTATCACCAGAGCTCCACAATGCCAGGTTTTTACTTCCAAATTTTATGCTCTGCCAAGTGGTACCATCTTCACCTTGATTCTGAAAGACAACTTTAAAAAAGGAGTGAACATTGGCTTTCTCTGATTTTTTTTCTATCAAAACAAAACTAGTAATTCCTTATTTGCATAACTAACAAGAAGAAAACCAGAGCCATTAACCACCAAGTTCTTTCTAAAGAACAAAGGAAACAGCAATCAATTAACTATAAAAATTTTAACACAACTTAAAATGTGATTAAAAAAACAAAACATTGAAACCTGATTAAAACCTGTTGGCAGGTGGTTCAGCCAATTCCTGTGAGTGACTTTTGAGAGGGATTTGTGATGTCTGTTTTCAAGTTAGCTCCTCAGGGGGGAAAAAAAAAATCTTTAATAGGAAAGTGAAGTGGTGGGTTTTTTGTTTGTTTGTTTATTTTCCATTTTGTATTACATTTATTCTTCATTAATTTATTTATTTGTTCATTTTATATCCCAATCACAACCTCACTCCCTCCTCTCCTTCTAGTCCCACCCTCACAACCAATTCCTCCATACTCCCTTTCCCTTTCCCATGGGTTCCAACCCACCCTGGCATATCAGTTCCCAGCAGGACTAAGTGCCTTCTCTTTTACTAAGGCAAGATAAGCCAGTACTGCAAGGGAAATGAGATCCTGAGGGAGGCAACAGTGTCCAAGTCAGAGACAGCACATTGCAATAAGCATTCAGGTCCTCTTGGCTACAATCATCACTGTCATCTTTCTAAACTACCTGTGCTTCTGCAAGCTCAGTTAAGGAAGATATAAAATCCAGTGGTGTTTGGAAGCAGGCCATGGGTTCTCTAATTGGTATTCCAGCTATCCACACAGGCCCTGTGAAAGACCTTCTGTTATGTTCCTTCCAGCCCTGGCCAGGCTACATTCAATCCAAGTCACTTTGCAAAGAGGGGTCTTGGCACAGAATCCTTAGATAATCAACATTTTATCCTTCTTTTGTTCCTCCCTTAAAATTATGTTTTGCAGGAAAAACGTTACTGGCATTCTTTCCTTCAAAGATCATTTGCCTGTAACTCAGATAATTATAACTGATACCAACAGATCAAACTCAGAAGCAGCTTGGAGAATTGGCCCTTTACGTTGCTATGGTGACCGTGAGTACAACATCTCCAACCTCACACAGTCCTCACACACTCTTTAAGCCCTCCTCTGAATTGCATGAGCACAAGATTTTTGCATTCCCTTATCTCTCTTACCTTCAGTGTCCTCCTAGTCTTGAAAATTACCCACAAACCCATTGCTTTTTCATTCCTCATTGAAAACAAACAAGCCGTGATTAAGAACTCTCTGCTTCACAGGACACTTCTGGAATGCTGTCTCGTTTTCTACGGAAGCTTCTTACCTCCACTTCCCAACCTTCCACGCAGAATTCAGCGCTGACATTTCCTTCTTTTTTAAAACCACCGCTTTGTCTGGAGTTTTTCTAGAAAACCTTGGCATTAAAGACTTCATCCGACTTGAAATGAGCTGTAAGTGCCTGTCATTTATGAATTCAATGTCAGTGCTCCACAGAGCAAGGTTTCACTTCATCTCTGCCACCAGCCACCAGTAAAGGTCTTGAATGTCAAGCAAATATCACTGGCTATCAGTAAGACATTACTGGCTGTAAAATCTCTGCTAATGTGATTTGTTTTGCTCTATCAGTATTTGTTGTGGTTTCAGAATATGTGCATCCCAAAAGTAGCCTTACATACCTAGTGCAGGCTCCATTCTTTATTAAGGCATAGTTATTTCTTACCTGCCATTTAAGCTGCCAACATTACACTCTATGGGGAAGCAGGGATGATTTCTATTAACCATTCTTTTCATATTCAGGATCCACTTCACTGCTGCACTTATGCTTCAGATGTTTTATTGTTGTTGTTGTTGTTTGTTTTTTTTTTTTTTTTTTTTTTTTTATGAGCTGGAAAGACAGCTCAACCATGAAAGCTCTTGTATGCAAGCATGAAGACCTGAGTTCAGTTCCCAAGAATCCACATAACATAGCCAGGAATTCCCATGGCAGAGGAAGCACAGACAGTCGGAGTACTGGGACTCACCTAACAAACTAGTGAGTTCCAGGTTCAGCAAGAGACTTTATTCCAAAAATATGAAGGAAAAAGTAATTTATGAGGCACTTGAACTTCAACCTCTGGCATGCATGAGCAAATCATGACCAGGTAACACACACACACACACACACACACACACACACACACACACACTAATATCCAAATATGAGTGAGTACATACCATGTGTGTCTTTCTGTGTTACCTTACTCAAGATGATCTTTTCTAGTTCCCACCATTTTCGTGAAATTTTCACGATTTCCTCTTTTTTGTTTTTAATAGCTGAGTAGTACTCCATAAATATATCACAAATTCTGTATCCATTATTCTGTTGAAAGGCATGTAGGTTTATTTCCAGCTTCTAGTTATTACAAATAGAGCTGCTAAACATGTGGTTGAGCAAATGTCTTTGTTGTACAATTGAGCATATTTTGGGTATATGCCTAGGAGTGATATATCTGGATCTTGACGTAGCAGTATTCCCAATTTCCTGAGAAAGCACCAGATCAATTTCCAAGTGGTTGTACAAGTTAACATTCCCACTAGCAATGGAGGACAGTTCCCTTTTCTCCACATCCTCTCCAGCATGTGTTGTCACTTGAGTTTTTGCTCTTAGCCATTCTAATGGTTGTAAGGTGAAACCTCAGGGTTGTTTTGATTTGTATCTCCCTGATGACTAAGGATGTTGAACATTTCTTTTAAGTGTTCCTCTGCCATTCAACATTCCTCTATTGAGAATTATCTGTTTAGCTCTGTACCTCATTTTTTTTTAAATTGGATTACTTGGTTTGTTGGTGTTTAACTTCTTAAGTTCTTTATATATTCTGGATATTTCCCCTCTGTCAGATATACAGTTTATGAAGATCCTTTCCCAGTCTGTAGGCTGTCCTTTTGTTCTGACAACAGTGTCCTTTGCTTTACAGAGCTTTTCAGTTTCATAAGGTCCCATTTATTGAATGTTGATCTTAGAGCCTGTGCTGTTGCTGTTCTCTTCATGAAGTTGTCTCCTGTGCCAATGATTTCAAGGCTCTTTCCTACTTTTTCTTCTAACAGGTTTAGTGTGTCTGGTTTTATGCTGAGGTCTTTGATCCACTTGGACTTTAGTTTTGTGCAGGCTGATAAATATGGATCTATTTACATCCATCCTAACAAAAGCAATCTACAGATTTAGTGTAATTCCCATCAGAAAACCAACACAATTCTTTACAGAACTTGAAAGAACAATACTCAACTTCATATGGAAAAGCAAAAAAAAAAAAAAAAAAAAAAAAAAAAAACAGAATTGCTAAAACAATCTTGTACAATAACAGATCTTCTCGAGGTATCTCCATCCCTGACCTTATGCTGTACTATAGAACAACAGTAATAAAAATTGCATGGTAACGATATAGGAACAGAATAGTGGATCAGTGGATCAATGGAATTAAATAGAAGGCCTAGAAATAAACCCACATACTTACAAGTACTTGATTTTTGACAAAGAAGCCAAAACAACACAATGGAGAAAAGATAGCATCTTCAACATATGGTACTGGTCTAACTGAATGTATATAGAAATATACATTTCTATTTCTGCAAAGTTGTCAGTGATTTCACTAAAGTAGATTTCTTGTATTTGTCCATGTTCAAAGGAGACTACAAATTGTATTATTAAATTTATCTTCTGTTGTGTACTTGCGCCTCTTTTGGGTATATGCCTAGGAGTGGTATGGCTGGATCTTGAGGAAGCGCTATTCCTAGTTGTCTGAGAAAGCGCCAGATTGATTTCCAGAGTGGTTGTACCAGTTTACATTCCCACCAGCAGTGGAGAAGGGTTCCCCGTTCTCCACAACCTCTCCAGCATGTGTTGTCCCTTGAGATTTTCATCTTGGCCATTCTGATGGGTGTAAGGTGAAATCTCAGGTTGTTTTGATTTGCATTTCCCTAATGGCTAATGAGGTTGAGCATTTCTTTAAGTGCTTCTCTGCCATTCGATATTCCTCTGCAGAGAATTCTCTCTTTAGCTCTGTTCCCCATTTTTTAAGTGGATTACTTGGTTTGTTGCTTTTCAGCTTGTTTAGTTCTTTATATATATTGGATATGAGTCCTCTGTCAGATAGAGGGTTGGTGATGATTCTTTCCCAATCTGTAGGCAGTCGCTTTGTTTTGATGACGGTGTCCTTTGCTTTACAGAAGCTTTTCAATTTCATGAGGTCCCATTTATTGATTGTTGCTCTTAGAGCCTGTGCTGTTGGTGTTCTGTTCAGGAAGTTTTCTCCTGTACCAATGAGTTCTAGGGTATTCCCCACTTTTTTTTCTAGCCGATTTAATGTGTCTGGTTTTTGTTCAACCATGTTTGTAGCAGCTTTATTTGTAATAGCCAGAAGCTGGAAACAACCCAGATGCCCCTCAACTGAAGAATGGATGCAGAAACTGTGGTACATCTATACAATGGAGTATTACTCAGCAATGAAAAATAAGGAAATCATGAAATTTGCAGGTAAATGGTGGGACCTGGAAAGGATCATCCTGAGTGAGTTGACCCAGAAGCAAAAAGACACTCACGGTATATACTCACTCATATAAACATACAATATCGAATAAACCCACTAAAAGCTGTACATCTAAACAAACTAAGCAAAAGAGAGGACCCTAACTAAAATGTTCAATCCCCATCCTGAAAGGCAAAGAGGATGTACATCAGAAGAAAACGAAAATAGGAAACAACCTCGGAACCCGCTACAGAGGGCCTCTGAAAGCCAGAAGAAAACAGGAAACAACCTTGAAACCTGCCACAGAGGGCCTCTGAAAGCTTCTGCAGTATAGACTGTCAAAGCAGATGCTGAGCCTGATGGCCAACTGATGGGCAGAGTGAATGGAATTTTATGTAAGAAGTGGGAAATAGTAAGAGCTGGAGGGAACGGGAACTCCACAAGCAGAGCAACAGAACAAGATAATTTGAACACAGGGAACTTCCCAGAGACTCATACTCCAACCAAAGACTATTTGTGGAGATGACCTGGAACCCCTGCACAGGTGTAGCCCATGGCAGTTCAGTGTCCAAGTGGTTTCCATAGTAATGGGAAGAGGGACTGCCTCTGACATAATCTGATTGGCCTGCTCGTTGATCACTGCCCCCTGAGGGGGGAGCAGCCTTACCAGGCCACAGTAGAGGACAATGCAGCCACTTTTGATGAGAACTGATAGACTAAGATCAGAAAGAAGAGGAGGACCTCCCCTATCAGTGGACTTGGGGAGTGGCATGCATGCAGAAAGGGGAGGGAGGGTGGGATCGGCAGGGGAGGAGGGAGGGGCTCATGGGGGGATACAAAATGAATAAAGTGTAATTAATAAAAAAAAATAAAAGATTTAAAAAAAAAAGAAAAAAAATTTATCTTCTGTTACATGGAGAAGACTTTTTTCATTTTTCAATAAGATCTTTTCACTAAATACTCATAGATATGCAAAAGGTTTGGGAAGCTTTTTCAACACAAGGACAAGCTTGGTAGAGCAAATCATTTTCATAGTAAACTCCAAATATTATATCACTGTCCATAACTCTTCTTTCCAGGATCAATTCTAGTGATTTCAAAATATCCCAGTAATCAAAAATCTTTGCAGGAAATATATTCATGCAGAATTCATCATACATTTATCTCTTGTTTGTTAGAAACTGAAAATTGTGAAGGGTTTGCAATGGCTTGATTTCTTTTGATTCTCTTGCTGAGGCCCATGTATGTATTACAAAGGGCAGTGGAAAAGCACACAGATGAAAGGGAGAAGCTTCATTCTCACTCTTAAAACAAACACATTCATGATTTATCACAGAGTGAATGGAGCATATGCAGTTGTTCATATTACCTCTTCACCAGGGTATAATGGTTCCTAAGTGTTGGCATAGTGTTAAAACATACTTATTTAAGTGTCATTTCTATTTTGTTTAAAATTATCAGTGACTTTAGTGCATGTGTGGCCATTTGTGCACTTGGCGGTGGAGTGTTATATCATTAACATTGCTTAGAATTACCAGTGAGTCATGATTTTAAAACAATAAACATGTCCGGAGCGCTTTGGAGTTACCTCAGTCAGTAAAGTGCTTACTCTGCAAGCATAGGAGCCTGAATTTTATCCCCAGATCTCATTTGAATAAAAAGCCAGATGTGGTGCAGTGATGTGTAATCCCAGTTTGGGGTACACAAATACTTTTTGTAAGTGAGAAACTCTTTCCCATATAAAAAGGTTGAAAAGCATCCTGAGGAATGAGACATAGTTTGTCCTCTAGTTACTCTAAGAATGTGCACACAGGTGAGTGAGCACCCCTGCACACATGTGCACGGGCATATATGTGAATAAATCTGCACAAACACACAGGTGAATAAAAAAGTAAAGATGAACACGGTTTAGCATCTCTCACTGCTGCTTTTAGGGTCTTTGCACTGAGTTTTCTCCATTCCCTACACCTCGCTCTTACTCTGCTCCAACCATAGCTGGTTAAGCCTGACGTTGGGCGTCCCTCTAGCATTGTAGTTTGAGTGAGGTGATGGAATGGCATAAGAAACCCTTGAAAGGTAAGCAAATGTTTTAAACACAAATATTGAAAATTTGAGAGTACCCCAAAAGGAGACAAGTACATTTGCTGGAGGGCATAGCCGAGAGATTTATGTGGGTATTCAGCAGAAGAGTGAGCAGCTAAGTGTTTCTTTTGTAGTTTCAGACTATACACAGGAAATAAAATGTCTCTGTGTTACTTTGCTCTTTCTTATAGTCCAAGAACCCCCAGGTACTAAAGGAGAAAGCCCTTGTGAATTTGGTGTAAAATAAAAATCCTTCATACCTAAATTGATCAAGCACTGTAAAGCAGGTTGAACACCAATCAGTTAATAGTGTGGACATAATAACTCCAATGTAATTATAAGAAAGAATCAGGCCCTGCAGCTTTTTCAATCATTAAACCCACAGTCAATATTATGAAGTATTATCACAAGTTAATGAGCAATGATTGAGTGTTAATTACATATCAGTGTCAAATTTGTTTATTCTTTGTAGCAGCACACTGGTCCCTTTAGCCCGTACAATTTTAAAAATACAAAATAATGTTAAATTTAAAAACCAGAAAATAAAAACTATCATGTAATTATTTGGTATTTATTATCATCATACTGTCAAACATCGCTTACTAAAACACACACATTTGATATTAATATTTTTTTAAATCTTTTATTTTTTTATTAATTACACTTTATTCATTTTGTATCCCCCCATAAGCCCCTCCCTCCTCCCCTGCCGATCCCACCCTCCCTCCCCTTTCTGCATGCATGCCACTCCCCAAGTCCAATATTTTTAAGCATAAGACCTAAGTCCGGGCATGTAGTTCAGTAGTAGAGTTAAAGACTAGTGTCCAGGACACACCAAGACATGGAGTTCAGTCCCTACCAACAAAAAGTAAATAAAAACATAAACATAAAATCAGAAAACTATAAGGCCTTTTATTTGCTAAACTTGATATTATTGCTGTTGTTACCACTGCTACAAGAGGGAAAAGCTCAAACAAGATGTCAAAACCCTAACCCCTGTCAGCTACAAATACAATCACCTCCTCATTTAATCAAATGGACATTTTATGCAAAAAAGTTCATAGCAAGAAACCCTTCAGCCCAGTTACTGGAAAAAGAAAAGTCCTTTAACAGATGCAGTGACTCAGAATAGATGCAGTCCCATTCCCAAGGTGTGCTTCTTTTCGCTATCCAAACACTCTAAGGATGATAAGTTCAAATTATTGTACAAGGCAAAGGAGGTTTCCATGAAATGTCCAACCCACTGCATTTTAGTTACCTTCCAGCTTAGTGTTTTAATTTAATTGTTTTGATGTTGGTGTATGCAGTCTATGAAAAAGAAGACAGCCACTGTATCCTTAGTTCTAGGTGAATTATGTTCCTAAAAGGATGGGGGGGGGGGAAATTAGTGCTTCTCACAGTAACCTCACATTGGCAGTGTAGAAAGAAATGGATGGCTTGGCATGGAGCAAGTGTGGGGAAATAGGGAGACACAAGATGGCAGTGGCAGGTGAATACTGCTTCTGAGGAGCAGGACAACATTTTCGATACAGAGACCAAGAGACTGAACTCTGGGCCCTAAAACAACAGCAATCTTGTTTCTCAGGTGAGAGAAAACTCCCACGGTGTGGGAATCAGTCAGGTCTACTCTCCGGTCACCCAGCCAGAACCGGGAAGAGATCCCGGGTCGCGCAGCCACTAGGTCACCAGACCAGAGCCACATGCCTGCATGTCCTGATCACCTTCCCAGGCTGAACAGTGGGCACAAAAACACCAGAGACTGGGAGTCCCAGTCGTGAGAAAAACCCACAGGGAAGGAAGGAAATGGGACTGACCTTTTCCTTTTCCTGGAAAAGGTCTCCCAGACCTGCGGGTGCAAGCTGCCATCACTGAACTGGGCTCCAGCCACAAACACAGAGACCTGCTGTGCCCCCAGCTCTCCATCACAGATAGAGCTGTGCGCCCCAGGGAAACAGAGACTGGTTGTCCCTGTCGGGAGTAAACCACACAGGGAAAGAAGGAAACAAGGAACCGAATTGGGTCATCAAGTATATCCCTGGAAAAGGTCCCGCAGACCAGCGGGTGCACGCACCACCAGCCCGGAGACCTGCGCTGCACCAGCTATTCCGCACAGACAGAAGTGTGCGCTGCAGGGCACCAGACACTTGGAGTTCCTGTTGGGAGAAATCCCCACAGGGAACGAAGCTAAGGGGACGCACAGTATATCCCTGGAAAAGGTCCCGCATAATGGCCCAACCCAGGGACCTGCTGTGCACCAGCTAGACTGCTGCTACCAGGAGAACAGTGCTCACCCACCACAGATTACCGCTTAAGTACTGGGGCACAGAGCCCCAACCTCAGACCTACAAAAGCCCGGAATCCCTAAGATCAATCCCCAGATACTGCTCCAAGTGGGAACCAGTTATCCCTAACAAAACTGACCAAAGGACGGGACACACAGGTTACAGCAGCAGCTCACTAAATTTACAGCAAGAAACCCAGGAGCAGGGCAGCAGTCTCCAGGAATTCTCCGGGTGAGAGGAGAGCCCTCTAGACTAACAAGGACCACAGTTACCACTCAGGTCTTTATGCCTGAGGTGAGCTGTGGCAACTCCTGGAAAACACCGACCATACAGTGACCATACCCAAAAAACTGAGAAGGCTTCCTTCAGGAAAAACCATCTTCCTGCCAAGGGGATTCTCTCTACCACAGGATTCCAGGAAATACCAGAAACTAACTCCCAACACCTAAGATAGCCCAATGCGTAGAGGGCAGCATAAAAGCTCAACCAACAAAAGAGAGAGCAATATGGCATCTCCAGAGCCCAGTTATCCAGGGACAAGTAGCCCTGGACACCCTAACATAATTGAAATTCAAGAAGATGATCTAACATCTAGGCTCATTAGGCTCATGAAGAGGATGACAGAGGAAACAAATGAAATGCATAAAGACCTAGAGGAAGAGAAAATCAAACAGATTATGGCCATCTGTAAAGAAATACAGGAAGTTGCAGCCAAACAGTTTATGGCCTTTTGAGAGGAAATATAAATCACTGAAAGAAATAAAAGTTAAAGAGGATTGTACAAACAAACAGCTGAAAGAATTGAAGGAAAAAAAAATACAGTCAGATAGGTAAAGGAAATCAACCAAACAGCTCAAGATCTGAAGATGGAATTGGAAAAAATTAAAAAAAAAAACCCACAAATGAAGGAAATTGTGGAAAGAAAGAACTTAGGGTAGAAAACAGGAACTACGGAGGTTAGCATAACCAATATACTACAAGAAATGGAAGAAAGAATCCCAGGTGTGGAGGATACAATGTAAGAAATCAATGTATCTATTAAAAAAATGTTAAATCTAAAAACTTCCTGACACAGACCATCCAAAAAATTCAAGACAACATAAAAAGACAAAACGTAAGAATAATAGGAATAGAGGAAAAAGAAGATTCCCTGCACCAGGGCCCAGAAAATATTTTCAACAAAAACATTGAAGAAAATTTCCCCAACTTAAAGGAGAGGCCAATAAGAATACAAGAGACCTACAGAACACCCAATAAATTAGACCAGAAAAGAAAATCTCCCGTCACATAATAATCAAAACCGTAATTATACAGTACAAATAAAAATTAATAAAAGCTGCAAGGGGAAAAGGTAAAGTAACATATAATGACAAACCCATCAAAACCTGACTTCTCAACAGAGACTATGAAAGCCAGAAGGGCCTGGACTAATAGCATGCAGGCCCTAAGAGAACACTCTCTCCATATCTCTTCAACATAGTTCTAGAAGTCCTTGCTAGAGCAATAAGACAGTTGAAAGAGATCAAGGGGATACAAATTGGAAAGGAAGAAGTCAAATTATCACTATTTGCAGATGGTATGATAGTATACCTAAATGACCCCAAAATCCTACCAGGGAACTCCTACAGGTTATAAACACCTTCAGCAAAGTAGCTGGATACAAAATTAACTCCAAAACACAGTATCCCTCCTGTATACAAAAGACAAAAGGGCTAAGAAAGAAAATAGGGAAACAAGACCCTTCACAATAGCCACAAATGACATAAAGTACCTAGGTGTAACCCTAACCAAGCAAGTCAAAGACTTGTATGAAAAAATTTTCCAGTCTCTGAAGAAAGAATTAGAAGAAGATATCAGAAGATGAAAAGATCTCCCATGCTCATGGCTTGGCAGGATTAACATAGTAAAAATGGCCATCTTACCAAAAGCAATCTACAGATTCAATGCAATTCCCATCAAATTGCCAACACAATTCTTTACAGACCTGGAAAGAAAAATTCTCAACTTCATATGGAATAACAAGAATCCCAGAGTTGCTAAAACAATCCTCTACAATAAAAGATCTTCTGCAGGTATCTCCATCTCTGATCTTAAGCTGTACTATAGAGCAATAGTAACAAAAAGTGCATGGTACTGGCATAGAAACAGAATGGTGGATCAATGGAACCGAACAGAAGACCCAGAAATGAACCTACACACTTATGGACACATGATCTTTGACAAAGATGCCAAAAGCATTCAATGGAAAAAAAGATAGCATCTTCAACAAATGGTGCTGGTCTAACTGGATGTCTACATGTAGAAAAATGAAAATAGATCCATACTTGTCACCCTGCACAAAACTGAAGTCCAAGTGGATCAAAGACCTCAACAAAAAACCAGACATATTAAATCTGTTAGAAGAAAAAGTGGAGAAGACCCTAGAACTCATTGGTACAGGAGACAACTTCCTGAAGAGAACACCAACAGCACAGGCTCTAAAAGCAACAATCAATAAATGGGACCACATGAAACTGAAAAACTTCTGTAAAGCAAAGGACACTGTCCTCAAAACAAAACTACTGCCTACAGATTGGGAAAGAATCTTCACCAACCCTTTATCTGACAGAGAGCTAATATCCGGTATATATAAAGAACTAAAGAAGCTGAAAAGCAGCAAAACAAGTAATCCACTTAAAAAATAGGGAACAGAGCTAAACAGAGAATTCTCTGTAGAGGAATATCGAATGGCAGAGCAACACTTAAAGAAATGCTCAACCTCATTAGCCATTAGGGAAATACAAATCAAAACAATCTGAGAGTTCACCTTACACTCATCAGAATGGCCAAGATCAAAAACTCAAGTGACAACACATGCTGGATAGGATGTGGAGAAAGGGGAACCCTCCTCCACTGCTGGTGGGAATGTAACCTTGTACAATCACTCTGGAAATCAACCTGGTGATTTCTCAGACAACTAAGAATAGTGCTTCCTCACGATTCAGCTATACCACTCCTAGGCATATATCCAAAAGAGGATCAAGTACAAAGTAAAGACATTTGCTCAACCATGTTTGTAGCAGCTTTATTTGTAATAGCCAGAAGCTGCAAACAGCCCAGATGTCCCTCAACTGAAGAATGGATGCAGAAATTGTGCTACATCGACACAATGGAATATTACTTGGCAATGAAAAACAAGGAAATCATGAAATTTGCAGGTAAATGGGGGGACCTGAAAAGGATCACCCTGAGTGAGCTGTCCCAGAAGCAGAAAGACACACATGGTATATACTCACTCATATAGACATATAATATAGAATAAACCTACTAAATCTGTACATCTAAAGAAACTAATCAAGAGAGAGGACCATGACTTAAATGCTCAAGCCCCATCCTGTTAGGCAAAGAGAATGGACATCAGAAAAAGAAGAAAACAGGAAACAAGTTAGGAACCTGCAACAGAGGGCCTCTGAAAGGCTGTGCCCTGCAGACTATCAAAGCAGATGCTGTGACTTAAGGCCAACTGTTGGGAAGAATGTGGGAATCTTATGAAAGACGTGGGAATAGTAAGATCTGGAGAGGACAGGAACTCCATAAGGGGAGCAACAGAACCACAAAATTTGAACACAGGGGTCTTTCCAGAGAATCATACTCCAACCAAGTACCATGCATGAAGATAACCTAGAACCCCTGCACAGATGTCACCCATGACAGTTCAGTGTCCAAGTGGGTTCCATAGTAATGGGAACAGGGACTGCCTCTGACATAATCTGATTGGCCTGCTCTTTGATCACTTGCCCCTTAGTGGGGAGCAGCCTTACCAGGCCACAGAAGATGACAATGCAGCCAGTTCTGATGAGATTTGATAGACTAAGATCAGAAGGAAGGAGATGGGGACTCCCATATCAGTGGACTTGGGTAGAGGCATGCGTAAAGAAGGGGGAAGGAAAGTGGGATTGGGAGGGGAGGAGGAGAGGTTTATGGGGGGATACAAAGTGAATAAAGTGTAATTAATAAAAAAAGAGTGGGGAAAGAAAGGAAAGTTCTTTCCTTCCTTGTTTTAAATTCTTTTTAGTGTGTGTGTGTGTGTGTGTGTGTGTGTGTGTGTGTGTATGTGTGTGTATGCCAGTCAAATGATAATGTTCTGTATCATCCTCAGAAATTTCATCTACCTTCTTTAAGACAGAATCTCCCATTGATGAGGCTAGGCTGTATACCAGTGTGCCTCAGAAATCCTCCTGTGTCTACCTATTGAGTTCTGGAAGTGTAAAGGTATGTCTCATACCTGGCTCTTTCTCATGAATTCTAAGGGTCAAACTCAGATACTCATACTTGTGAGCTGAGTACTTTAATGACAAAAGCATCTAGGAATGACATCATCACCAATGGCAGCATGACAGCATCAAAATAGCCTAGCTGTTTAATCTAATGTATATGTAGTGTTTGTTCCCCCAAGTACCACTTTGCACATAATCTTCCCATGTTTGTTACTCATTTGTGCATCACACAATTAGTACTCTCAGATGTCAATAGGATGCATTTGGCTATAGTTACTATGAAATTAATTTTTAACTGGCGTATGTAAGGATGAGAATACACCGGTAGTAGTTATATCATTGTGTGCAAAGGACATGGGCCACCCTTTATTTTCAGCTAAAGTCTTCCATAACATGACATGTGTACAATTTTCTCACTCTTCTCAGATTTCTGAATATCTCCTTCAGCCTAAAACTAGCTGGCCATTTGAACTGAAGTCCCTTCTTCACTGCTATACAAATGATTTACCTAACATGCATCTAATCTGAGCACCTTCATATCAGTGCTATGACCAGGGAAGGAAGAACATGCATGGCTTATGTGGATGCCACACTAATCTGCTGAAGGCAGTAGATCCCATTAAGAGCTAGAGAAAAGTAAAAAGCAGTAGCTTCCTACCCCAATTCTGGCTATTGTGAGAAATGAACAATAGTAGGGAATCAAATATTAATCCTCTGAGGCACTATTTCTTGATGTGTACAAATGAGTATTTATATATAGATAAAAATACTGGACCAGCAAGATGGCTCAGAGGGTGAAGTCATTTGATACCAAACTTGATGACCTGAGTTACATCCTGGGAACCTACATAGTAAAAGGAAAAAAAAAAAACTCTAATACTTTTAATAATATTAAAAATCACCTGTACTTTGTAATTTTACTGCACATAGTAATAGAAACTCAAATGGTCTATGAATCCTATCTCAATGTGATTTAAATAAAAATGAAAGCAGAATTTTCTCTAGTTTCTCAATAGAAAAAATTTGCATGTATATATTTATATGTCTATATACATGTCTATATGTATGCATACATAGTTGAATGTAAAACAAAAATTGTTTTGGAGTGGTTGCTTTCTATTCGGTAATTCATGAGTGTCTTACTAAGAATATTATCAAGATGTTTTTTGAGGGTAAGATATTCAGAAATTCAGAGCATCATAAAAGTTAAAATTACTACCAATTACATCTCACTCTATTGGTGACTGATTGTTCTGGTTTCATACTATGCTGCATTATCTTCATATTCAAACAGCAAGGTAATTACTGCAGCAGAAATCATCGTCCAACATGCAATTGAGGAAGATGGTCAGAGTAGATAGTTTTTCTGGTTGTTGTGGGGAAAAAAATAAAAAACCTTGAGAGAAGTAATGAAGTAATAAAGTGTTCATTTTGCCTCAGAGTTGGAGTATATAGTTATTTTTATTTTTCACAATTTATTTATTATATACCTCCATTGAAGCCCCCTCCCTCAACTCCCTCAGTCCCACCCTTCCTCCCTCTTCCTCTCATCCCCTAACCCTAGTCCACTGAAATGTGAAGGTCTCCATTATTGCCATCTGCCCATAGCTTGTTTAGTCTCATCAAGACTGCTTAGGTCCTCTTCCTGTGTGGCCTGGCAAGGCTGCATCATCAGGGCAAGTGATGAAAGAGCAGTGGATTGGTTGTATAATATAGGAAAGCCATGCTAAAATCTACAGACCTAAAGAAGCTAAACAACAAGAACCCTAAGGAAGATGCTTAAATCTTATTCAGAATGACAAACAAGACAGACACACCAAAAGCAGTGGAAGAGAGAGAACAGGATGGGAGCCTACTACAGAGGGTCCTCAGAAAGGCTCCACCCAGCAGGAGACTGAAGCAGATGCTGAGAGTCACAGCCAAACTTTGGGCAGAGTGCAGAGAGTCCTATGGAAGAAGTGGATGGTAGAAGGACTGGGAGGGACAGGAGCCCCGCAAGGAGAACAATAACGCTAAAAACCCTGAGTAAATAGCAGCGTCTGCAGTCAGAAAGCAGAGGAGTGAACGCCAGTGCTCTTTTTTCTTTTTTTTAGGCTGAGGACATCCCAAGCCCTAAAAAAAAAAAAAAAAAAAAAAGAAAAAGAAAAAGAAAAAAAATTGAGATACCCTATGTTTAGAATGAGCTTTCTAAGATCTGTTAACCTAATCTTGGAACCTTGCATGAAAATGCCCAGAGGCTTGTCAACATGGAGACACTGTATCCTGTCAAAGCAGCAATCCAAATTTGCCATTGCAATGAGCACAGAGGGTACACATCTGTCCCCAGGGACAAGGACAGGCAGTGTCTAGACTTAGGATTCACACCATGTCTCTACTCCTTTCACTGTTTCCTTTCCCTGCTCTACATAACTGTTTGAGGAGTCAAGAATTTTAAGTCTAGTATAACGATAAAATTATTTTTATCCAGATCTGAGGCCTGGGCTCTTCAGGAAGTTTCAGCAATATTATATCAGACCATATTTGTTAAATATAAGAAACAAAACTGCTATTGGCTTCTCAAGAAGCCATGTCTAAAATGAAGTTAAGCAATATTTTACTAAATTCATATCTTTTTGACAAGTGAGTTCATAGAAGGTCAGAGAATTTACCTGTCCGTGAAAGTCTTTCAACTACTTCATCTCATAAATGGACGCTTTATTTCATAAATAAATCCAATCATCTTCCTTAGCTGTACACTACACAAAACTCTGACCATCATAGTACAGTATTATCTTCAGCCCTGACTGGGCTAGGAGTCAAGGTAACTAACACCTTTAAAACTGAGCATACAGGGAAGATTTTACATAAATTTTTAATATTTCTCCACCACATTCTCATGAATCTTTGCCCTACGTACATAGAAATATACATGTGAAATGATGTCATCTCTGCATAAATGTTTGATTTTGAGATAATTAGACTTTCAAGATGGAACTAGTGATCAGAATAAAAAATAAATAATTATAAAATAAATATTTTACTTTAATTTTTTATATTAATTACAGTTTATTCACTTTGTATCCCACCTGCAGCCCCCACCCTCATTCCCTCCCAATCCCACTCTCTCTCCTTTATTTCCTCCCATGCCCATTTCCAAGTCCACTGGTTGGGGAGGTCCTCTTCCCCTTCCATCTGAACTTAAGCTATCAGTTCTCATCAGGACTGGTTGCATTTTCCTCCTCTGTGGCCTGCCAAGGCTGCTCCCCCCACAGGGGGAGGTGATCAAAGAGCCAGCCACTGAGTTCATGTCAGAGACTGTCCCTATTCACCGAGGCTTCCCACTTGGATACTGAGCTGTCATGGGCTACATCTGAACATGGATTCTAGGTTATATCCATGAATGGTCCTTGGTTGGAGTCTCAGTCTCAGAAAAAAATCCTGTGTCCAGATTTGTTTGGTTCTGTTGCTCTTCTTGTGGAGCTCCTGTCACCTCCAGGTCTTACTATCTCCCCCTTCCTTCATAAGATTCCCTGCACTCTGCCCAAAGTTTGGCTCTGAGTCTCAGCATCTGCTTTGATTCTCTGCTGGGTAGAGTCTTCCAGAGGCCCTCTGTGGTAGGCTCCTGTCTTCCTGTCCTCTGTTTTCTCCTTCTTCCAATGTTCATCCCATTTGTTTTTTCTGAGTGAGGATTGATAATCTTACCCAGGGTCCTCCTTCTTGCTTAGCTTCTTCAGGTGTGCAGACTTCACATCTGAGATTGACTTCTAACCTGTGCTTGCATCCATATATACATGGATATCTGCCTCTTTATCTATCAGAGAGAGAGAGAGAGAGAGAGAGAGAGAGAGAGAGAGAGGATATAGCTACACATACATGGACATGTGCACAAAAAAGGAAAAGAAAAAAAAGAAAAAGCCAAAAAAGAAAATTACTTAAGGACTATAGTGTTTTTTGTTTTCATTGTTTTTCATGCAGTATTTTCCTTTCAATCTTAGTTTATCAATGCATTGTAAACTAAATAAATTTACCTGCATTGGAAACTAACATGTTACAGAAATAATACAACCATTACCATAAGCACCTACTTTGTTTCAGGAACAATTTGAAGAATTTCCCCAAGATCAGCATGCATATAACCTCATAATTAGCTGTATTTTGCAGATAAGAAAACTGAAGCATGACATAAGAACTTCTCCAGGATGGGAGGCTATACAATCTATGCTGTCAACCTCCTTTTTGTTATTTTTGTTTGCAGGCACTTGTTTGTTGCTTAGACTAAAACTCAGGAGACAGCAAAACTGCCTGTCTTCAGTTAACTGCAGCTCTGTATGAGGGAGCATTTTTTAAAATATTTTATTAATTACACTTTATTCATTTTGTATCCCCCCATAACCCCCTCCTCCTCCCCTACCGATCCCACCCTCCCTCCCCTTTCTGCATGCATGCCACTCCCCAAGTCCACTGATAGGGGAGGTTCTCCTCTTCTTTCTGATCTTAGTCTATCAGTTCTCATCAAAAGTGGCTGCATTGTCCTCTACTGTGGCCTGGTAAGGCTGCTCCCCCCTCAGGGGGAAGTGATCAACGAGCAGAAGTGAAGGAGCATTTTTTATAAGAGCTGTTTTCTAATAAGGTTTGGAGCCTTGAGGGACATGGTGTCAGGTGGTATTTGAGCTTTGAGCTCTTTAATCTATGGTCAAATAGTAACCTACTTTCTATATTAAGGTAATGAAAAAGGCAAATCCATAAAGTGCCAAGAAGCAAAACAGGTCTAAGGTTGCAGTTACTGAAGATACCACATTGTTTTCACCCTCAGTTGATGGCTCACTGTTCTCATTCTTTGTACTTGGAAAATCTGCATATGACACTAGATAATGACAAGAGTGACCTTTTAAGAACCTTTGCCTTTACCGACAGATATTACTTACTATTTGGGATACTATTTTTTTTCTGAGCTATTTCTCATTGATATAAATGATAATTGTGCCATTATCAAAAATTGTTTTCAGAATGAAAATGAGAGAATCTGTACTTTGTGATTTACATAATGTCACTTCTAGCTCTATTCATTATACTGGCATTACCACCATCATCATTACCATTATTGTTACCATCAGCACCATCTCTACGACCTTCCTTACCTCCATTAACAGAACCATCAAAATAGTCCTGTGATTATTATCGCTACCAATATTACTGCCACTATCACCACCATTAGTATCACTACCACAGCCATTAATATCCATCCCCATCACTATTACACTAGTGACTTGTCTTATTGCTGAAATAAATACCTGACAAAAGAAACCTAATAAAAGAAGGTCTTATTATTCTGGCTCATGCTTTCAGTTATCATAGTAGAGAAAGCTTGATGATAGAGCTTGAGATAGTAGGTTCCATTGCATGTGTAGTCAGGAAACAGAAAGCGATGAACATTACTTCTCAACACTTCCTTTTTTGTATTTAGTTCAGGGTTCCAGTCCACAGAATGGCATTACTCATATATAGTAGTCTTCTCACCTCCATTAACCCAATCTAGATAAACCGTAGCCAAATATCATGGCAGATAGTACTGTTGTTCTAAAGACATGGGTCTCCTTTCTGCAGGTTAGAGATACTTAGTGAATCCCATGTGCATAATAAGACACAGGTAAAACCAGGGTAGTCAAAGGAAACACAGAGCTTCAGCAAAGATTCAGACAGGTGTCTGAATCTAGGTGTCTGCTGCTTGGATAGAAAAATTAGAAACAACTGAAGTGGGGACTGCATAGAACACATACATTCTTAGTCTTTAAAGGTTAGTCCTGCTGATGGTGGTTCAGTGCTCCAGAGAGTTCAGCAGTGTACTTTCACATTGATGGAGACAGACAATCTCCTTCAACATCCTGAGCATGCCTGTGCGTGTAACATACTGATAATGACCTTCATCCTTTTTTCTCATTTGGTTGCAGCTCCATCTGAGGTGACATTTGCCATTGATGTTGGGAATGGTCCTGTTGAGCTCCTTGTCCAGTCTCCTTCTCCTCTGAATGACAACCAATGGCATTATATACGGGCTGAGCGAAATCTCAAGGAGACCTCACTGCAGGTGGACAACCTTCCATGGAGTATGAGGGAGACTGCAGAGGAAGGCCCCTTCCGACTTCAGCTAAATAGCCAGTTGTTTGTAGGTAGGAGATATCACAGATCATACTTTATGCTAAATACCTACAAGATGACTTTGTGCTTTAACTCAAAGAAAATTCTTAGTATTTTTTAATTAGGAAACAATTAAAATAAGGTGTTATTTTTCACTATAAGTTTAATTTTATAAATTATCTTATTTTAGTTTCATGGTCATTGTAACAAACTTTATGTTACTCCTTCACACATTTAGGGGGCACCTCAAACTGTTTTGATACCATTTCTCTGTGTATTTCTTGTTTTCAGACATCTATGGAATTTTATGTTTGGGGTGACAGTAATAAAAAAAAAAGTTTACAGCTTAGGCATAGAGATTCCAATCCATCATTCTTCTTAGAGATCTTTGACTCCTGATAACTTTTGTTTACAATGTGATCAAATAGTTTGACTAAACCAAACACATACATTTTCAGTAGTAAGCATTGGGGAGCGTGCTGGTTTTATGGCATCACAACACAAGCTAGAGTCACTTGAAAGAAAGACTCTCAGTTGAGAAAAATGCCTCTATTGTGTTTGTCCTGTAGGTAAGTCTATAGAACGTTTTCTTAAATAGTGATGGATGTGAGGACGTTGGGGGTGTGCACCACCTCCACCTGGAGGGGAGCTGGCATTGCAGGTGTGCACCACTATGCCTGGCATGTACGGTGCTTGTGATCAAACCCAGAACTTCAGGTAGAGGGGGCAAGTATTCCATCAAAGGGGCTAGATTCCTACTGCTGACACTCTTGAAATTTAGGGATATTTTGATACTCTGTGAAAACATACCACTGAGTTGGGTTGCCTTGATTTTGCACAGAGAAGCAGCCTGATCTCTAAGCCAATGGCGTCAGCTGCTGCTTCCCTCAGTGAGACTCAGCACTAGCACCAATGTGTTCCCTGAACTGGTGGTCAATGATAGCAGTCGGAGTTCAGAAGTCATGGCCTGCTTCTGTTCCTTTCCTTACATCCCCATCACTTCCTCTTTTCCTTCTCTCATTTTGTTTTCTCTGCTAATAGTCCTTGTCTGATAGTTAGAATGAAAATATGAACTAAGAAAATTCATTACTGCTCATAGTGCTCTAGTATGTGTGTATGTATGTGTGTATATGTGTGTAAGAGAGAGAGAGAAACAGAGAGAGAGAAATTTGGGAAGTGTTTTAGATGTTAGTCTAGTTTTTAATAAGGCCAATATTTACACTGTGGTTTAGAAAACAATAATTTGGAAAAAAAGAGATGCAGAGTTGTAAAATGTAAAGCTTTAAAATGCAAGATAGGGTTGTAAGTGTTGATAGAACATAATAACATAAAAGCTAAGGTTGTATACTTCAAGTAAAACTTTAAGTTGGATGCTTAAGCAGACTTGTGAATCAATTAAGATTAACCATGCTATGTCTTTCTTCACCTTTGTATTCTGATGAACACCTTCACTGTGTAACTCACTACAGCCTTGCGATGCCATTTCTAGTCTATGTGCGTTTCTTATTTGCTTTCTTTAAATTTGGGCAAATGTAATTTTTAAATATAAAAGTATTATCGCTTAAAACACCCTTGCTAAAGAAAATGAGACACTAGAATGTGAGAACATGAGGTTTTCATTTCATCACCTACCATATGTGTATCTTCATTAGCTGTGTTTTATAAATGCAGCAGAAACTAAGACCTAGTGGTTTAAAACCGTCATATGATTATGGGTTCTTCACTTTAATAACTCCTCTAAATAATATGATTTACTGAGGAAAAAAATTTAAATTTATTTTGCTGTTTTAATTTCATTTAAACATCATAGTTTATTTCTTGGAGGAAGTTTGCTACTCAATATTCAATATTCAGTATTTTTGGTGGAATCAGTTCAAGTATTTTACAATTTTCATAAATTATCCTCCATGTGAAAGTCTAATTTATCTACAGGCAATATTTCTACATCTTTCAGACTAATGCAGAATCTAAAGGATTGGTTTTTTAACACGTTCATAGCTACCCAACTATCATGACAGAAAAAAGATGAAGATAAAAGTGGAAGAGAGACAGCCATATTTTGTGTCCAGATTTATTACTAGGCCTTTTAATTGATCACAAATGCAGTGAGTCTCATCAGAACTTCTTTTTTCCTCTGTGGCATGGCAAGGCTGCTTCACTTTGGGGAAATGATCAAACAGTCCATGTCAGAAATATCCCCTGCTCCCTTTACTCAGGTACCCACATGGAAATGGAACTGCCTTTGCACTATAGCTGAATAGGAATTCTAGTTCCTCTCTATGCATGGTTCTTGCAGGTGCATCAGTCTCTGCAGGGGGCCCTGAGCCTAGCTATTTTGGCTGTGTTAGTCTCCTTGTGGAGCTCCTGTCCCCTCCAGGTCCTTTTATTCCCCCCCCCCTTCTTCCACAGGAATCTCTGCCCTTTGCTCAAATTTGCCTGTGAATCTCAGCATGGCTTCAATCTCCTGTTGGGTGGAGTCCTTCAGATGATATCTACCATATCTCGTTCTCTCTCTTCCACCACTTCTGTTGTCTCTGCTATTTGCCATTCTGAACAAGATTTAAGCATCATCCCTAGGGTCCTCCGTGTTGGGTAGCTTCTTTAGGTTTGCAGATTTTAGTATGGTTATCTTATATTGTATGGCTAACATCTGTTTATAAGTGAGTATATACCATGCATGTATTTTTGGCTATCAGTTAACTCACGCAGGATGATCTTTTCTAGTTCCACCCATTTGCCTGCAAATTTCATGATTTTCTTGTTTTTAAAGAGCTGAGCAGTATTCCATTGTGTAAATGTGCCATAAAACTGTATCCATTCTTTATTGAGAGGCATCTAGGCTGTTTCCAGATTTTGGCTATTACAAATAAAGCTGCTAAGAACATGGCCGTCTAAGAGGCTGAATACAGTTGAGTGAATGTCTGTTGAATGATGAAGCATATTTCTGGTATATGCCCAGGAGTGTTATAGCTGGACCTTGAGGTAGCACTATTCCCAATTTCCAGAGAAAACGGTAGATTGATTTCAAAAGTGATTGTACAAGTTTGCACTTCCACCAGCAAATGAGGAGTGTTCCACCTCCACTCCACCATGTGTGGTCACTTGAGTTCTTGTTTAGGCTTTCTGATCAGTGTAAGATGGAGTTGTTTTGACATACATATCCTTGATGATTAAGGGTTCTGAGAATTTATTTGTTTCTCCACTATTCAATATCCCCCTGTTGAGATTCTCTGTTTAGCTCTATACCCCATGTTTTAAAATTTTATTATTTAGTTTATTTGTGTCTAATTTCTTGAGTTCTTTATATATTTTAGATATTAGTCCCTCTGTCAGATCTAGCGTTGGTGAATATCTTTTCCCAGTCTGTAGACTGTCATTTTGTTCTGTTGACCCTATCCTTTGCTTTACAGAAGTTTTCAGTTTCATGAGGTATCATTTATTAATTCTTGATCTTAGAACCTAGGCTGTTGGTGTTCTGTTCAGGAAATCATCTCCTGTGCCAATGAGTTAAAGGCTCTTCCGTACTGTTTTTTTCCGACTGATTCAGTGTGTCTGGTTTTATGTTCAGATCTTTCATCCACTTGGACCTTAACTTAGTGAAGGGTGATAAATGTGGATATATTTGCATTTTTCTTAATGTAGACATCCAGTTAGACCAGCACCATTTGTTGAAAATTCTGTCTTGTTTTGTTTTGTTTTGTTTTGTTTTTTCTAAATCTAAGGAGAAGTTCCTTTGTTAAATTTTTTTTCTTTCAGTTTCTTTATATAGTGGATTATATTGATGGATTTCCATATATTGAACCATCCCTGAATGCTGAGGTGAAGCCTACTTTGTTGTAGTGTTCTTGAATGTAGTTGCAAGTATTTTATTGAATATTTCTGATTCAATGTTCATAAGAGAGATTGGTCTGAATTCTCTGTGTTGGGTATTTGTGTGGGTCTTTGTGGTGACTATGGCCTCATAGAATGAGTTTGGTAATGCTCCTTCTGTTTCTATTTTGTGGAATAGTTTGAAGAGCATTGGTATTAGCTCTTCTCTGAAGGTTTGGCAGAATTCTGTACTGAAACTGTCTGCCCTGTTGTTTTTTTTTGGTCGGGGGGGGGGATGAGAGACTTTTAATGACTGCCTCTATTTCCTTAGGGGATATAGAACTACTTCATTTATTTAGCTGATCTTGATTCAACTTTGGTAAGTGGGAACTATTAAGAAAATAGTCCATTTTATTTAGAGTATCAAATTTTGTGGCATATATTCTTTTGAAGTAAGACCTAATGTTTTTTTGGATTTCATTGGTGTCTGTTGTTATGTCACCCTTTTCATTTCTGATTTTGTTGATTGAGATAGTTTCTCTCTACTTTTTAATTACTTTAACTAAGGGTTTGTCTATTTTCTTGTTGATTTCCTCAAAGAACCATCTCTTGGTTTTATTGATCGTTTGAATTGTTTTCTTTATTTCTAGTTTATTGATTTCAGCCCTGAGTTTGATTACTTCCAGCCATCTACTCCTCTTTGGTGGGTCTACTTTTTCTTTCTTTCTTTCTTTCTTTCTTTCTTTCTTTCTTTCTTTCTTTCTTTCTTTCTTTCTTTCTTGTGCTTTCAGGTGAGCTATTAAGTTCCTTATACGAGATGTTTGAATGCACTTAGTGCTATGAATTTTTCTCTTAGTACTGCTTTCATAAGTTTGGGAATGCTGTGCCTAAATGTTCATAGACTTCTAGGAAGTATTTAACTTCTTGGTTTATTTCTTCCCTGATCCAGCTGTCACTGAGAAGAGAGTTGTTCAGTTTCTATGTGTGTGCAGGTCTTTAACTATTTCTGTTGTTGTTGAGGTCCAGCTTTGGTCCACAGTGGTTAATAGGATACAAGGGATTATTTCAATTTTCTTCTATCTGTTGAGGCTTGTTTTGTGAGCAACTATTTGGTCTATTTTTGAGAAGGTTCTGAAAGTTGCTGAGAAGAAGGTATATTCTTTTGTGTATGGGTGAGAAGGTCTGTAGCTGTCTATTATGTACATTTGATTGAAGACATCTGTTAGCAGCATGGTTACCTTGTTATTTTTCTATTTCACTTACCTGTCCTTTGGTGAGAGTGGGGTGCTGAAATCTCCCACTGTTAATGTGTGGCTTAAGCTATTTTATGAAATATTAAAATGGCTACTCCTGCTTGCTTCATGGGTCCGTTTGCTTAGAAACGGACCCATTTCTCCAGCCAATTGCTCTCAGGGAATGTCTGTTTATGGCTGAGGTGTTTTCATTTATGCAGCAGAAAATTCCATCCTGTTTATGCATCCATTCTATTAGTCTGTGACTTTTTATTGTAAAGTTGAGTCCATTCAGTTTGAGAGAGAATAGTGACCATTGACTGTTACATCATTTTATTTTGATGTTGTTTTTGGTAGTGTGTTTATGTCCTTGTCTACTTTTAGTTTTGATGTAGTGAAGTTTTTTGTTTTGTTTTGTTTTTGTTTTTTAATTTCCTGTGTTTTCCCGCTGATGTTAGCTTTCTTCTAGTATCTTGTGTAAGGCTGGATTTCGGGGAAGGTACTGTTTAATTTTTATTTTCATGGAGTATCTTGTTTCCTCCATCTATGATGATTGAGAGATTTGCTGATTATAGTAGACATCTATAGATGACATTATAGATGACATCTGTGTTCTCTTAAGGTCTGTATGACATCTGTCCAGGCCCTCTGGCTTTCATAGTCTCTGTTGAGCAGTCAGGTGTGATACTGATGGCTTTGCAATTGTATGTTAGTTGGCCTTTTTCTCTTGCAGGTTTTAGTATTTCTCCTTTGTTCTGTACATTTATTATGTTGATTACTATGTGGTAGGAGGATTTTCTTTTCTGGTCTAATCTATTAGATGTTCTGCCAGTCTCTTGTGTGCTTACAAACCTCTTTTTTAAATTGTGGAATTTTCTTCTTTGATTTTGTTGAAAATATTTTCTGGGCCTTGGAATCGGGAATCTTCTTTTTTTCCTCTCTTTCTATTACTTTTAAGTTTTGTCTTTTCATGGTGTCCTTGATTTTTTGGATGTTTTGTGTCAGGATTTTTTTTTTTTTTTTAGATTTAACATTTTCTTTGATGGATGCATCAATTTCTTCCATTGTATATCTACAGCTAAAATTCTTTCTTCCACCTCTTGTATTCTGTTGTAGCTGCTTACCTCTGTAGTTCCTGTTTTCTTCCCTAAGTTTTCCTTCTCCAGGATTTCTTCAGTTTGTGTTTTCTTTAATGGTTCCATTTCCATCTTCAGATCTTGAAACATTTTGTTGATTTCCTTCATCTGTTTGTTTGTATTTTCCTGCTTTTCATTCAGTTCCTTTACCTGTTTGTTTGAACTTTCCTCTATTTCTTTCATTTCTTTCAGTGATTTATTTCCTCTCTAAAGGTCACAATCTGTTTCACTGTCTCTTCCTGTATTTCTCTATGGATTTTATCTGTTCCCTCCCTTATCATCTTGATAAGCATAGATTTAAGGTCAGTTGTTTTTTTCTTTCTTTTTTTTTTTTTTTTTTTAATTTCACTTGTTGTAGGATATCTACAACTTCTTGCCCTTGATATCTGGGTTCTGGACATGCCATATTGCTTTGGCTTTTGTTGATTATGTTTTTAAGATTTACCCATCTGATTGTCTCAGGAGTGGGCTGGTAGTTTCTGGTGCCTGCTGGAGTCCTGGGGCGCATTGGAGGTGAGGGAAATCCCTGGACAAGAAACTGGATGTTCCCGCAGGGGCCCTCCACGGATCGGTGGGTACAGTCTCTGACTAGCAGGTGGTTCTCGGGCATTGCCTTATTTGTCCTCAGGTGTATGATTCTGTGGGCTAACTGAACTTCTCAGGAGCTCAGGGGCTTTCCTTTCAGCAGGAAAGCCAGCTGCCCTGCCACTGGCTTTCTTGCTTTGATGTTAATGAGCTGCAGCTGCTCAGACACTGTGTTTGCTGGGTGTAGCCATCTTGAAGAGCCAGGGAGCCTAGATCTAGAGAATCAGGTCTCCCTAGAGGGATAGGTTGAGCTTTGGAGAAGTATCTCAGATTATTCTAGTGGCTCCCAGGCATCCACAGGCCTGAGGTTGGAGCTTCATGCCCAGTACCCAGAAGGTATTCACTTGCTGGTGAAAACAGCACAAAGGCATGTGGCTAGATGTGGGAGACCCCATGCCTGTGGGTACCAAGGAACTTTTCTGGGGATTAGCTGGGTGTCCTGAGATTGGGTCCTACTGTTTCCCTTACCATGGAATTTTCTCTCAACTGGGAGACCCAGCCTCTGGTACTTGGGGCCCAAAGTTGAGTCTGGGAAGGTGAGCACAGTGTGCAGGTATGTGTGGCAAGGTTTTGTAGACCTAGGTCCTGCAGAAACCCAGGAAGTTTTCCAGGGATTAAATGCATGACCTGAAGTTGAACCCAATTGTTTCCCTCACTTTGAGATTTCTTCTTACCTGAGAAACACAGTCGCTGTTGTTTTGGGTCACACCGTTTGGTCTTTTGGTCGCTGTGCAGTCACTACTACTCTGCTGCTCAGATTATCAGTGCTGCTATCTTGGATCCCACTGAGAATCTTATAACAGGTGATTCTTTATTGTTTCAAATCTGAAAAATTAACCATTGGCCCAAATGAAGAACTATGTTCTCCATCACTCAGAAATGTGGAAACACTAGATGCTTATCTGTGATAAGCAACAAAAGATTTCATTACTAGAGTGTGTTTCTTGACTAGAATCGATTGAGAATGGCATTGTTTGTGTACTGACATGGAGGTGCCTGTCCAGATACCTTTGGCCATGGAAAGAATTTAAAATTAAATTAAGAGTGTCTTACAGAATTTTGATCACTGGACCTCTATTGTGATCATGAGTGCTTTCTGTGTAGCAGGGCAGAGGCTGAATCTTATGAAATCGGATATACCTCCTGGCACTACCCTTGTTTCTTCAGTGTGACAGCATGAAAAATGCTGATCAATGACTCATTGCTTGATGTATTTCAGAACCAATATTGTAACTTGACAGTTGTTTATAACTAAGACAGTTAAGAATACTTGTAATATTGCCATGTTGTCTGGTACATTGATTTAGCAGAATACAAGAAATTGTATAGAATGTAGCTTTTAAGTAGCTGAGGCACAGTTTCACCACTGGGAGTATAAATAACTTCATTATTTCTGTTTTCTTAGGTTTTATGTATGGATGTATGTGTGTGAGGTTTTGACTGCATGTTTGCATTTGCATGAGCACATTTCTATGAAATTACATATATACATGTGTGCATACATGTAGTGACGGAATGTAATATCAAGAACATTCCTTGATTACTTTGTACTTCATTACTGGGTCTCTTGTTGAACCCCTGATTGGGCTGGTTTAGGTAACCAGCTTGCCCCTTGGTGCTGTCTTTGTTCTCCAAGTGATAGAATTATAGGTAGCTGCCATAAGAAACCTTCCACTTACTATGTGAGCACTGGAGGTGTAAACTTTTATTCTCACTCTTGTGCTGTGAGTTTGTACTCTGGATGAGACCTTGGTAGAGAAATAGCTAGGATAAGGATATGATTATCTTTGTCAGAGAATGGAAAGGAAGTTCAAAACTAAAAGATCTACTCTCTGCATGCCTCATGTCTGTGCACATAGAAGGGTAATGGAAAACTCTCACTCTTTCTTTATTTGGTTGGCATCTTTCCAGATATGCTTCAATTGTAGAGTAAAGATTTGTGAAGATGAGTCTTTGAGTCTCATTTCTGGTATTGCCTACTTCTGTTTCTTTCTTTCATGGAGGTGCTTGAGGCATCTGATTACATTGCAACCCTAGTTAGGAATCAGAGGAATCCTCCTTCGTTTTATTCAGTCTAGGAAAGCAGCAAATGGATATGTGGCTATCCACATTTAGGGTGGATCTTCCCACCTCAAATATCCCAACCTAGAAACTCCCTCACACACTTATCAGAGGTTTTTCTTCTATGAAATTCTAGATCTGTCAAATTAACAATTAAGATTTAATATAACAGATGTTGTTTCTGTAGGGTATTTATTGGCTTTGGGTTAAGTATTTTACATAGTAAATAAATTGATAAATATTCAAAGCTAAAAGAAAAGAGAGGAGGGAATGAAGGAGTGGGATAAAGGAAGAAGAAAAGGGAAAGAGGAAAATAGGTACAAGGAGATGAAACATAACAACAGAAAAGCCATTAATGTACTAATTTTTGTTAAATCAAAGTCATATTTGGCCTATTCATTTCTCGAAGGCAGGGAGCTAAAGGTGATCTTGGGAAAACTGAGCTTTCTGGGCTTATGCAGTGATAAAGACACAAAGACAATTTTTCTAGAGACAACTGATATTTGTCATTTGGTTCCTATATGTAAAGAGGAAAAGGGATTGAGAGTAAACACACATGTATTGTCTCTGTGTTCTTGATTGTAGATCTGAGGAGTTGCTTCAAGTTCCTGCCTCCACTTTCCCCAGTGATAGACTCTAATCTGGAATTGCAAACTTGAATAAGTCCTTTCTTCCTGTTGCTTTTGTTGGAATTTCTTAAAGCAACTGGACGGCAAACAAAAAAATGACTAAGCAAAACATTCAATCATTCATTACTCAGATGAATTACTTTCAGATGTTGGGACTCTTAACTGCCTTTGGTCAGATGACATTTGGAAACATATCTGTAACTGAAAACCTAACATAAAGAATCAGACATAGATGACATCCAACAGCATTTCCCCATTTCCAGTTTAATAAAAAAAAAAAAACAAAAACAAAAACTACTAAAGCATAGTAATTTCTAATTTGGAACTCACTGGAAAGAGAAGCATAATAGAAGTAAGCATGATCCTTAGATTGACCTTGGGTACAATACTACCAAGATGGTCTCTTCCTCTCCCATCCACATGCTTGCACAGCTAACTGCATTTGTGATCAATTTAAATGTTTGGTGATAAAAATAAGACTTACATGAAGGCCATACCTTTTAGAAGTTGATTCAGACTTGATCTAGAAAACAATCTAGTGAACTCACTCTGCACCAACTAAGACATGCTATCCCAAATTGATTCTAGCCTCACAAGCCAACCAATGGTCTTTGTTGTCAATAAGATTGATGTCAAGAGCCAAAAAGATGAATGTGTGTATATTTCTTAGAGCAGGAAACTATGTAAGAGAGAAGCAGAGGAAAGCAGATTCTCTTTGTTGTGGTATTAACTTCAGTTACTCAGTAGAATAGCTCAGCTCACAGATTCATGGGTGGGAGTCCTATGTAGTGTTTTCCAGTTACCAGATATGATCTCCCCCAGCTCTTCCACGTAAAGTTTGTTTGTCTCTTGACCATAGCCATGGTGATCTTTCTGAGGTTAATTTAATTTTTCCACTGTGTGAAGTAAAGGGTAGCAATACCACTTTCTGTTCTGCTGAGAATTAGAACTGCTTAGAGCAATATCTAGTATAACACAAGCATGCTTGAAATGGGCTATTCTTAGAGGTAATGGGATTATTTTGATTCTCAAGGAACTTGCAGATCAAGATTGAGAATTTTGAGTGGTGGTGCATGCTTTTAATCCCAACACTCAGTGATGCAAAGGCAGGCAGATCGCTGTGAGGTCAGGGCTAGCCTGGTCTACAAAGCGAGTATGGGACATCCAATGGCTACACAGAGAAACCCTGATTTTAAAAATTTTTTGAGAATTTAAAGGAAGGCTGCAAACTACTTTAAGGATAAAGCCATGCTTTTCATTCTTCTACCTGTATGGTAAACTGTTGTTTGAATTTTCCCTGGGAGATGTGAACAAGTATGTATCCCTCCTAGACAGAGCAAAAACTACAAACCAAAGAAGAAGTTCCACTCAAGTCTACCTTCTGGAGACAGGGAGTTCGCTGGTTCCCTATATGACGATAGATGAGGCATGCTCACAGCAATGTGGTGCCTCAGGTAGCTGCCTCACTGACAGCTTGGGGGATGACTTTCAAAAGCTGCATTCCTCTACCACTTACAGGCATCTTGGGGTGGGGCTAAAGCATATCCTATCTCAACAATTGTTTTACTTATATAACCTTTGGGAAAGATTTGGGAATAGTGCAAATTTTGTTCATATCAATAATAATAAGCCTGTATAGGAAAGAATGTTATAATTTGGAAAAAGAGCTACTCAACAACTTTATATAAATCAAGAAGAAAAAATAAAGAAAATGTATTAGGATGACAGCAGAAATGTATATGTGCAGAGAGAGCCAAGTGACTCAACATGCTGTATCTTGGTGTCTGGAAAAAGGCCACAAGAAAGCAGGCACAGTGCCATCTGATATGTCAATGAACAACACACTGACAATTTGCAAGTATTTCTTTTCTTTTAAAAACTGTCAACTTGGGGATGGAAAATTGGCTCATCAGTCACAAGTGCTTGCTTCCAGGCCTGACAACCTGAGTTAAATTTCTATAACATTCATGGCAGAAGGAGAACACTGACTCTTACAATTTGTCCTATAACACTATGACTATATGTGTCTCTCTGTGTGTATATACAGGTGTGTGTACATGCATTTGTGTCATTTATCTGAGCATATACATGTATGTGTGTGATTGTGATATCTCTGTGTATGCATGCACATATCTGTGTAGATCTGTATTTGGGTGTGATCTATGTATATGTGTTTCTGTATGTCTATAAGCACATGGGTGTGCACATTTGTGTATGTTATTGGGATAGTACATATTCTCTTAAAATTCTCCAATACTTAATCTAGTGTGTACATTACTTACCACAAAAATAATCTACTACATAGAATTTTCTTCTTTGTAAAAATAAAGCACAGCCACTGAAAAGCACATCTTTAGTTCACTGTTCAATGTAGTACACCGTGCCTTGTGTCATCATGTTATGTCAGCATATGGAAGGGGCATGAGCTTCTTGTCTGTGGAAAATTGCACTAAATTTTATATATCTCTACACTGAGAATTGCATTTTTACTGGATAAATTTCCCCAGCTATGCATTCTCTATTTATAAACTTGTTGACTAAGCCATACACAAGAAAATGTGCAATAGATCTTGCATTCGTCACCTCTGCTCGGAGAAAAATGACACTAAAAAGATATATGAAGAGTTATTCAAATCCACGAAGAGGAGTGACTACAGAGCAAGGGAAACAGAAGCAAGTGTTAGACTCCATAAATCCTCCCTTCTTAGTTGTACATAACCCCCAGAAAAAAAATGAGCCTTACTTTGCAATCGGTTTGTATTTGCCATTGATTTATCTTGTGGTTAAAGCAGGCTTACTCACAGAAATTGAAACAGACAAGACAGTGCAATTGAGGTTTGGCCTCTTGGCCCATATTCTTATCAGAATTGGAAAGAACCTCAAGTTTTGTCATTATTTCAGAGGAAGAGACTAGCCTTGTGTATCCAGAATGTTCTTTTTTTTTCAGCTTAATCAATGGACTTCACATGTGTACATGTGTCTTTTCTGATCTGGTACCCCAGTGTCTTAGTTTTCTATTGTCATGATAAGACACCACGACCACTTAAATGCATAATTTGTGCTCATGGTTGCAAAGGGCCTGTGTCCATAACTATCACTGTAGGGGCAACAGCAAGGCAGGCATGGTGCTGGAGCAATAGCCAAGGACTTATATCTTGATATATAAGCATGAGGCAGAGAGAGCTAGCTGACTTTTGAAACCTCAGAACCAGTCTCAAGGTGTGACCTTCTTCAGTAAAGTCACGCCTCTTAATTCTTCCCAATAGTTCCACCAACTGGGAAGTGAGTTTGTAAGGTGAGTTTAAGGAGGCTTCTCTCACTCAAACTACCATCCCAGCTGGGATGGATAGAGGAAGGTATATTTCTAGACATTCTACCCTGCTCATTGTTTTTCCATGTCACTAATTATCTTATCATCCCTGAAATTTACAGGTCTCCTTTCCTATAGTGTGTGTATGTGTGTGTGTATACATGTTTGTTGTATAAATACATGTATGTGTATGTGGATGTACATGTAAGTGCGTGTGAGCACGTGCATAGCACAGCTTGTGGAGGTTTGTGAACTGTCCTTAGACACATTCCACAATTTGTTTAAGACACTATTCCTCATTGGCCTGTAATGTAGATGTAGACTCATCTACCTGGCCTGTGGGCTTCCAGAGATCTCTCTGTCTCTTCCTCACATCTTTCATCACTGGGATTGTAGGCATGTGCCACATAACTTAGGTTATTCATCGGTTCTGGAGATCAAACTCAAGCCCTCACGCTTGCAAAGCAAGAACTTTACCAACTGACCCATCTCCCCAGCCCCAATTTACTACTTACTACTTTCTTTTCCTTGTTGACATATTCTTGTCCAAGACAGTAAGTTTGAAATGTCTATTCTATCTACCTTGATAAGCACACATGCAGATATGTTTATATTGTAGACCAGTGGTTCTCAATCTCCCTAATGCTGTGACTCTTTAATACAGTTTCTCATATTGTGGTAACCTCCAACCTTAAAATTATTTTCATTGTTACTTCTAAGTGTAATTTTGCTACTGTTATGGAATCATAATGTAAATATCTGTGTTTTCTGACGAACTTAGGTTACCCCAATGAAAGGTTGGCACACCCCAAATGTGTCTTGACCCACAGGCTGAAAACTTCTGTTCTAGATAAAAATTTAATAAAGGTGTAGCATAAGATGTTAAAGAGGAATGAATTTCAGTTAAGAGAGTTGATAGAGACAGAAAACAATTGATTTGTAGTTTCTTCTCTCAGTATTTTCTCCTGTTTCTCCTTTACCCATCTCTATTCTCCCTCCTTCTCTTTATTCTCTTCTCCATTAGTCCAGTTGGTAAAACTCAAAGATTTGTACTCACTTTCCACATATCTATGACATGAACTTGAGATCAAGGGTTGGACACTAATTGCCTGTTTTCTAAAGCCAGAATGGGCTTCTGTGTCTTTTGAGATCTCCCAGAATTCTCAGCAGCTCACACATACAGGATAATGGGATTTAGCTGTGCTTTCCATCTTCTTGTCTCTTGGCAGTAGTTGAAGACTCAAGAGAAGGCCCAGAGGATAGCAGTAACTGAAAACACACTGTATTCCATGATCTTCAGTAAGCTTTACAATAAACACACGGAACAATAGATAGAATAGCTTAAACTTCCTAAATTCATTTGTCAATATGGCTAACCAGTGAGGGGCATAAAGTTGAACCCCAATACCTGTCTTTCCCTTTCTCAGTGCATAGTCCTATATAAGCGAAAGGGAATATGTTCCAGTTTTGTCTCTTTTGTGCACCTAACAGCTCTTCAAACTTTCCAGAAGGGAAAACTGACTCTATCTCTTTTATTTCAGATGAGAAACACTATACACTGCATAAAAATTTATATTTTATTTATTGGCAGAGACCATGAACATGTAAATTTTTGTTTTTAAATATTTTAAGAAAATCTATATTTCCCTCTCCATTTTTCCCTTTCTCCAGACAATTTTTCTTTGAAACAGGGTCTCATATATTGCAAGCTGGCCTTGAATGTGCTATGTAATCAAAGATGACCTTGAACTTCTCATCCTCCAGGCCTCCTATCCAAAGTGCTGAGATTATTAATGTGCACTGTCATGCATAGTTATGATGTGGTACTAGGAACTGAACTCAGGGCTTCATGCCTGTCAGGCAAGCACTCTACCAACTGACTCACACTCCCAGCTCTGACTTCCAGTTTCTTTAACTTCCTTTCTCTCTCTGGGAACTTAAAGAAAGGTTCAACACAGCTGATAATTGCACCACGGCTAAGTGTTACTACAAAGATGTTACTCTCATGGAATAAGATGTTACAGGTGGACATGAGGAAGCTAAAATGAAATTACCCTTCAGATTACTTGGGAGAGTAATAGCATCAAGATCACAAAAGCCTGACAGGCCAAGAAACGAGGAAGTATCTTGTTGTTACAGGTTTTCAAGGAGACGGATATAAGTCCTCCACCAAATACCCCAGTCTACATGCTAGACATCATCAGCATCTAGTTTTAACTCAAGGTTCTCTAATGTCTTGGCAGTAGGGAAAGGACAGGCCTTGCTTGCAACTACAGAGGGAAAAGGAAGAGCTTCATGGTCACAGCAGACTTTTCATTTTGTCTAGGGAAAGAGACCATAGCAGGAAGTGGCTTGATTTCTGGGACAGGGGGCAGCTAGAGATTCTGTGATCTACCAGTTGTATCTATGGAAAACAACTATGGCACTTTTTGTGTTTTCTCTCTTTTTCACTATTAGGAGGTACATCATCAAGACAGAAAGGCTTTCTTGGATGCATCCGTTCTTTACACTTGAATGGACAGAAAATAGATCTGGAAGAGAGAGCAAAGGTCACGCCTGGAGTCAGACCTGGCTGTCCAGGTCACTGCAGCAGCTATGGAAGCAACTGCCACCATGGGGGCAAGTGTGTAGAGAAACACAGCGGCTACTCTTGTGACTGTACCAACTCACCATATGAGGGACCTTTCTGCCAGAAAGGTAAGGTGGGCATGCATGCCACTACTGCGTGTGGTCCTGTAGCATCCAAATATTATGGCCAATGATCCCATGCCCTTAGGCCATCCACACCATTTCTACTGCAGGAAATGCTCTCCTACCCACATACCATGGTTAAAACAATGGTACCTATGCCTTCAGGCAATCTACACCATTGCTACTCCATGTGACAATGTAATATCTACATGGCATTGTTAAACCAACATTCTCAATGCCCTCAAATAGTGCCCATGCTTTGTACTCTCATGTGTTTATACTCAGCTCATGTCATAAACACAATCATATCTGTGCATTGGGCTTGTGTACTTGCTGGCAGTCCAGTTGTGCTTGGCAATAAGTGAAAATGGGCAACAAGTCATCAAGACTGAAGGACCAGCAGATGACTACATGTGGATCATCTGTTTGTGTTTAGTGACATAATAACATTTCTAGTTACAGTACATCAATTAGAAAATGTATTTAAAAATCGCAGAGTGTAAAAGAAGGTATAGAAATACCTAATCCATTTTTTAAAATTTTTTTGATGAACACATGTCAACAAGTTAACAAATATTTGTTTATTAGAAACCTTTATATATTTTTTTTTACATTTCTTTTCTTTACAAAAAAAAGAAGTTTCCTGAGCACCCAAAGTAAACAATATTCAAGAACAGTATTTAATACTATAATGAAATATTTTCACTGCTACAGGACTCAGTAATTCCACATGGTTCTTGTCAATTCACTAAGACATACCTCGTTTTGGTGTATCTTTGTGTGTGTGTCCACAGATATATACTTCCTATGGAAGAGAGATGTGCATGTGTGTGCAGGCCATAAGACAAAATGGCCATACGTTCCTCAGGTAACATCTACTGTGTATTTTGAGGAAGGGTCTCTTACTATTTGAGACTCTCCAATGGACAAGGGTAGCTGGCCAGCAAGATACATAGATTTGCCAGACTTTCTTCCTCAGCATTGAAATTGTAGCCACTACTACGCTAGTTTTTTTTTTTTTTTCAAACATAGGTTTTGAGGATCACAGTGTAAGCAGTGCAACAACAGAGCCATTTCTTCAGCTGTAAAATATATTTCCATGTTCCTCCATCAAAGTAGACTAAATAATAGTTTATTTGATGTAAAAGTTAAAGGGAAAAAAGTACCCAGTGTTTCCCTTGAAGGATTCTGTAATTTAACTTCTCTCTTCATTCTGACATTATCTCGAACTGGTTAGGAAGCCTTTTAGTTCCAGGAAACATAGATGTCTCCTTGGAAAAATAAATTATAGGAACAAACTTTTAGACTAACAGCTAAACCCTTCATTAGAGCTGGAAATACATAAAACAGGTCTAATCCCAACAGCTCTTCACTGAAGACAAAATTTTAATTTTTTTCTATGACATTTGGTTATTTTGTTGGTAGAATGCAAATACTACAGCACACATGTGGAGGTTAGCAGAAAACTTTTAGCAGTTGAATTTTTCCTTCTGGGTTCATGGATCAAACTCAGTCCTTAGGTGTTGTGAGAATTGTGTTTACGCACAGAGCCATTCCTAGCCATTTTGTAGGTGAGGCCTCATGAACTCATAGCAGTGGTAGCTACTTACACGTAACCCATAAATTATCAATCTAGACAATACTCCAACATAGATTTTGGAGGGGCTAAGGAGGGTCCATCCCGAGAGGACAATCTATTGGCAGTTTGTGACTATTAGTTAAGAAAGGGTCAGTTTTCTTTAGAGGTATGTTGCCCATTCTCCCTTGGATGGTCTTGGCATGCATGCCAATAAAGCCATTATGAACTGGACTCCATGGCTGATAAATAAATACCATGAAGTTAGGAGGGAATACAGGAGAGGGGAGAAATTGGAGGTAATATGATCATAATACATTTTAGACCTATCTTAGTTTGCTTTCTGTTGCTGTGACAAATGCCATGACTAAAAGTGACTCAAGGAAGAAAGGGTTTAGTTGGCCTGTAAGGTCAGGGACAGGAGTGCAGGAATTCAAGGCAGGAACCTGGAGGCAGGAAATGAAATAAAGTCGATGCAGGAATGCTGCTCATTTGCTTACCCTTCCTGGCTTGTTATGCTTATTTTCTTACAAAAACCTGGGCCATTTGCCTAGAGATGATACTGCCCACAGTGGGCAGTGTACTCTTTTATCCCAAATTAATCAGGAAAATGTCCACCCCTACCTGTTTATAGGCCAATATGATGAAGAAAATTTCTTAGTTTAGGTTCCTTCATCCCAGATGATCCTGGCCTCTGAAGTCGACAAAAATAAACAAGGAAGACTGACGCCTTGTCAACATGGTGCACCAATACATTGCTATAAAACAATAACTTTTCCATTCTTGTTTGTCTCCAGGAGGATATGAAGGAGGGGGCTACAATCAGAGTGTAAACTAAATAAATTATAAAAAATAAATTGAAAGTAGAATAAATAAATGAAAAAAGTTAGCTCAAGAGCAGCCTAGATCCTGGCAGAATAAGTGTTTCCACATGTTGAAGACATATCATCAGTCACAAAACATATTTCATGAAGGCTGCTGCCATAAACTTAGGTTAAATTATCTTCTTTTTCTCTTTGCTTCTGTGTGTTCACAGTTTGTGTATATATATGTATGGGTGTGCATTCATGTATGCATGCACATGTATGAGGAGGCCAGTGGTCAATTACAAATGTCTGCCTTACTTTCTCTTCAAAATTTGGCACTCATCCGTTGCCAGGCTAGGCAATGAACACCAGGGTCTTCCTGCCTCTGCTTCCCCAGGTCAGTGGTTATATATGCACAGTACCACACCTATCTTTTAATATAGATGCTGGAGATCCGAACTCACTTCCTGACATTTGTGCAGCAAACTCTTGATGAACGGAGCCATCTTCCAATCACTAATCTCTTGTAACACAGTGATTCTATCAGCCCAAGCCCTGCTGGGCAATGTTCTTTCTTCATTGCTTTAAAAAGATCATCTCACTAAAAAACATGTGATATATAGAGAAGAAAGGGTATTAAGATTAACCTCCACAGCCATATCTGCAATTACAAACAGTGGCTGCAAAGGGCTTGGGGAATGTTTCTGTCAGCAAAATGCTTGCCTTACAAGCTTAGGAGTCTGAGTGTGGATCCCCAATGCCCATGTAGGAAACAAGAGGCATCAACACTAGATAGGATGTGAGATGCATCTTAAGAGTTTGAGGCTCTCTGAAAAGCCAGTCTAGCCAGTCCATGAGCTCCAGGTTCAGTGTCTCAGAAATGAAGCAGAGAATGATAAAGGAAGATATCCAACCCTTAATATCCAATATCAAGATGGATCCACACCTGTACCTGTGGGCAAACACAGGTGCCTCTTCAAAATTATTAAAAACCACATTGTCTGTTGTTGTTTTTCAAACACCTCTCACACAGTGATAGGTTCAGAGGAAGCAATGAGCATGCATTAAAGATGCCCTGAGTAATTGACTAAATGTTTGAAAGTATGCTTTCTTATCTTCTGTTTTGCAGAGATTTCAGCGCTTTTTGATTCTGGCACCTCTGTTACATACATGCTTCAAGAACCACACCCAGTGACCAAGAACACGAGCCTCTCATCTTCAGCTATCTATACAGATATAGCTCCATCCAAAGAAACCATTACACTGAGCTTCGTGACAGCACAGGCCCCCAGCCTCTTGCTCTTCCTCAGTTTCTCTTCTCAGAATTTTCTGGCTATTCTGCTCTCCAAGAATGGTGAGTGTTGGTGGTGTGAAGCCACACAGCCAGCCTTGGCAGGAGGGGAAGTTCATGCTCTACAGAGACTCACAGCTAGGCAACCTAAGCCTAACCTTCCTGTCACTTCACTTTTATGAGCTTTAATTGGTATTCTGGGCCATTGTCAGTTTGCCATTTAAGTCTCAAACTCATTGACTGATTTGTCTTGATTGTGTTGTGATAATTCTTTATTATTTGTTCCATTCTGAATTTCATTAAGTGTAAAAGATCATAAGCAGGTCTGATATTCAGAGGAATGCATGTCACATGTATACTGTCATCTTTGCTGCCACACTCATCACTGGGGACTGTTAACACATCTATACTGGCTTTGCTTATACGTGGGCATTGTCCAGGCCTTTGAGCTAATGTGGGAGCCATAACCCTGTGACACATGACCTTACTTTTGAAAGTCTATTTTCTCTTAGGAGCATTAATTCTTTTTACATAATGACTGACTACCAAACTCTGATATTTGCCACTCTGAAATGGCAAGACCTGGATTATTTTACTTGGTCAAAAAGTACTACTGTATCACAAATAAAATTTTGTAACTACTTTTCTTTCCTGCAATATTACAAGTAGTTATAAAGTTCATGCATTCTTCCATGGCATTGTCCCCTGACTTCACATATATAGGTGAACTTAAGTGTCTTTTGAAAGTTGTAGCTCATTGTTATCTGCGTTTCTTTGCTAGTGACATACTGGATAAAATACAATTTGCAAAGAAGACTTTGTTTCTCAGTATTCAAGGTATCTATAGCACCTAGGCTGTCAAGATGATGTTGGCAACTTTGAGCATATAATAAAAATGTGAATTGAGCTTTGGAAAGAAGGTAAACCTAGTGGATATAAGAAGGTTAGAGAGAGGACAGAAATTAAATCACATAAGAAATATTGATGGTAACCACAGATGATAGCAGTTGGAAGTCCAGCTTTCTTATTACATGATGTTTTTATCACACTATGCCAGAAGAGAACCTTTTAATAGAGCTAAAACCAAGTTTACTATGGAATTAGAATTCTACCATATGTATGTAATAATTATTTGAGCAAATAAGCCGAGAACAAATACATTTATTTGTATAGCCTGATCTCAGACAACACTCCCCTGAGAACAAGAATGTGGTTCTAATCTTCTTGAAATCTTCTAGTACAATGTCAGTATTCTTTAGGTCAGTTCATCCCACACAGTTAAGCTTTAGGGTAGACTGTGGTATGCAGAAGGGGAAGGGGAGTGGGGCATCTATGGAAGGTGACATGTATGTGACCTGTCTACAAATCAGGTGTAAATTTTATATTTCCCTTGGGATGCTTTTTATGATTTTTTGTGTGTTACTTTTCCTTCTCATGTTATACTATGTATGACTTGAATATTTAAAAAAACATCATTTATTCTGAAAGATATAATGAAAAGTTAAAAGTATGTGGGGTGAAAAGGCCTAAAGCACAAGAATAACAATTGAAGGGCCATAAAATGTTATAGAGGTCATTATTCTGAGACCGAGATAAAGGCAAAGAACAGTCAGTATGGGCAGGCAGGAAGGAGGGAGAGAAAGAAAAGAAAAAGCAGAAGGAGATTAATGGGAAGGAGGAGAAGAAGGAGGAAAAAAAGAGGAAGTGGCAGAAAAGAAATCTGAATAAGGGAAATAAGACAATGAGGAGGAAGAATAGGAGGAAGAGGAGGACCCATTATTTTTTAAGCCCCTGTAATGGTCTGAGAATCACTGAAAGAAGACCCCAGACTCAAATATTATATAAAGATAAATAGTAATAAACAGAATGTAGAAACAGTTCATACAAAATGTCAACCATTCATACAAAATGTCAACCACAAAGTGAATTCTCAAAGTGAAAAGCTTTTGGGGAATTTCAAGTTTGGTTACATGAGCTCGATGGAGATTGGCCTTGCCCATGGGGGCTCCATGACTTCAACAGGGATTGGCCAGTGCACATGGAGGGTTGTGTTTGATTGGTCTTCATTTTGGAGTGCAAGAGGATTACCTTATAGGGACTTTTCTTTGTTTGGCTGACTTAGTTTCTGGCTAGATATTGGGCAGTCACTATCAGTTGCCCATCTCCTGTGGTCTCCAGGAACTCATGATGCAGGAAAAGGGGAAGGGTGCAAACTCTATGGCCCAGATTTGGGCCTAGGCTCAAAAATGAGTTAGCCAGGTCCTCTCAGTCATGGGCCATTTAATCAGCAACTTACTAGTTTATTGCCAAAATCACACCAACAGATCAGACTTTCAGCTTTGCATGTCAAGCCTGCCAAGTATATGAGGATGTCTTTGGATCCTGAGGCATGGACAGTTTGGGCAGGTACATTCAAGGTACATAGATATTCCATGAAACAAACAAGAATGTCTCCCAACACGCAGCCCAGTAATCGTCCTTGTAACCTGCATCATCTTCTGTGTGTTTGGATCATATTAAGATGGTTATAGAAAGAGTCACCTGAAGTGTTTTTAGGGTAAGCCTTCACATACCTATACCAGTCATACTGTACTCTGAAAATAAGAAGACCAAGAATACATGAAATATAGAACCGGAATCACTGCATCTAATTAGTGTAATGAATCCATACTCTGCCAAACTGTCCTAGTAACTGTTTGCCAGTTGATACTAATATATATATATATATATATATATATATATATATATATATATATATAATATGTCAGGTTTCTACAGTTGTAGAAACTGAGGCACAATGACATCATAGTTCATAATATCACAACGATTAATAGTCACAGGAGAGTATCAGCCTCTCTTACTAATCCCAGTAGCATAGTCAGGCTATATTTTTTTTATTGTTTTTGTATTTTCTTATAGGAGACTTTCACTGGAACTCTCAGGTCTACTGCTCCAGCCCATGAGTGCTGGGATGATAGTTATGCACCACAACACCTGTCTCTGTTGTCTTAATCACAAAGGCTATATGCAAAGTGCTAGTCTTTTAGCCTTTTGATCACATTTTTTTTTTAATAATTGACATTTCTTTAGTAAAGAATCATTCTTGAATTCCTCCCTGGCATATTTTCTTGTATTTCTTTTTAAAACATTCTTAAATTTGCCCTTTATTAGAAGCTCCACCTAACCTCATAGATATATGTGCTTTAGGAACCCTAACTAAAGTCAGGAAACAAGGAGATGCCAAGGTCTTAACTGTTGGTTATGTGGGTCTCAGGCAGGTGGGGAAGGTCAGATGTGCAGCATGGCTTCCTAGTCTCACTCACTATAGAAGCCTTTGACACAGAAAGCTCTATTGATACAAATGTGGATCCAATCCTAGAAGATACTTCCTGAGATTTCCAGGTTCTAGTGTCCTGGAACAAAGAATTCAGCCAGAGCCATATGAAGAATGATGGAGATAAACAGCCTATTAAGAAGGAGAAAAGCAATACTCAAGCATAGGCAGTAGGCTAGTGGGCAAGTCTTAGCCTCAGGCTCAAATCCTTGGAGCTTGAGGGTTATGTCCCTTTATAGGTACTTATCTTACACACACTCTGCTTTGTTAACATGTAACCTTTAGTGGAGCTGTTTCTCTGCTAACAAACTTTTTTTTTCATATGCTAATCTTCATTCTCCCTCTCTCTCTTAATTTCACCTTCCACTCCAAGGTCCACCATGCAGTAGTCTGTATGTCTTGAAGATGCTTTATTTAGAATCTGTGCTACTTCTTGCCATCTCCTTAACCCTCAAAGACACCCTGAATGACTATCCTTATTGTTCTGCTAATGCTCATAATGGTGACTACTATGATAAATATGAGAGAGTGGAGACAAGCAAGATTCAATTCTGTCTCCAGACTACATGAAAAGAGACAGATTCAGAAACTACCTGAAATGTGCAAAATCAATCTAGACAGAGTGATTGGATTTCTTAAACAATCTAGCTTTGACTTTGACAAAATCCTACAGATTCAACTAACCTGAACCCATATGGGACTCACAATAACTGAATTGCCAACCAGGGAGCCTACATAAGATTGACCTAGGTCCTCTGCACAAATATTATAGTTGTAATACTTGATCATAACAGTGGGGGCAGGAGTTGTCTGTGACTCTGTTGCCTGCCTTTGGGACTCTTTCTCCTTACTGGATTGCCTTCTCCAGCCTTAAAAGAAGAGGAGGTCCTAATCTTACCACAATTTGGTATGCCATGACTGGTTTATATCTATAGAGGCCACTGATTTTCTGAAGAGAAATGGAGGAGGAGTAGAAGTGGAGGGAGGAGAGGAAAAGGGCCTGGGAGGAGAGAACGAAAGAGAAAGTGAAGTCAGAATATGAAATAAATAAAATTAAAATTAACAAAGGAGAAAATTAAGAGATTAATAATTATACCAATGGAAAAATAACTTTATCATGGTATTAAGTTCCTTGATATTAGGGGTCTTCAGATAACAAGTAAGTGACTATTGGCTGAAAATATGTATTAGTTCTAAGAGTAGCTGAGAGGCAAAATAACAACTGTCAAGAGTCAAGTTTCTTCCTAAGTTTTAGATTTTGTGGGTATTCATTCCCTCCTTGTATTGTCTTCCATGGGTATTTTTTCTGTAAAGACTTTATTTCCAGAACCTGAAATGTTCCTCAAAGAATTAGGAAGAATTCATGTCTTCATTGTTATCCAGGTAAATTCAGAGCATTGAACCATTGACCTGATTAACAGTGAATCAGGAACACGGAATATTTTAATGAATTTTGGATATACAACAGTAAAAAACTTTTTCTTCCATCCCAGAGCAATGATTCTTCCTTGATGTGGAGACAGGACAGCCAATATTGAAGAAAAACTTCAGCTTTGTATCATGTTCAAGGCCAGGATGTGCTACAGGAGATCCTGTCTCAAAAAGACCAAACCAAACAAATAAACACACACACACACATACTCACACACACACACACACACACACATGAGAGAAAGAGAATGAGAGAAAGAGAGAGAGAGAGAGAGAGAGAGAGAGAGAGAGAGAGAGAATGAGAATCAGTTCCTATTTTGAAAGTTAAGAATTCTCAGGAGTTAAAATAGAATAAAAGTTTAATTAGGGAAGATGTTTACTTCAAAGCCTTCTTTAAACAGAATCTACTCACTCCTGTCTCCAGTAGAATCTGCAGTATTGTGTTAGAAAGCTTCTTACCTTGTTCTGATTTTAAGATAACTTTGGGAATCTGGTGATGGTAATGCGATGGGCCAACTTAAAAAGAATCCTGTTTGTTCTCTCAGGAGGATGCAAACTCCAATTCCAGCACTGTAGTATAAGAAGCCATGGCGCAGGATTAGAAGGATAAATCTTGTAAATACAAAGCAAAGTTTGTAACTTGTAAATTTAATTTAAATGGTTCCTCAGGCCAGCGGTAAGAAGATGCCTGTGAGTCAAAATCATCTGTGTGAGCATAGGCCTGACAGCAGTTTGGTTTTCATTGTCCTTCTTGGTATTGCTGTCTCAAGTCCAGAACTTGCTCAGCCTAAACCACTGTGTGACTTAATGAAAACAGGGCTTAAGTAGAGGAAAAGATTTTCATTTGGGGGATATAAGCACACACACACACACACACACACGCCCACACTCAGAGGATGAGGGGGAGATTATGAGGTAGGGAGCTCCCCAGGAGATACAAGCCTAGGTTTTGAATCACACTCTGCTACTCAGAAACTCCGGCAATTATAGAAGTTTTAAATGGAAGCAGGCTGTCTAGAGAGAAAAGTGCTCTAAGGATACCCTTGATCTCTACATTTCATTCTACTCTGTATGCTTGTAAATGTCTCTCTCTCTATCTCGCTTTCTCTCTCTCTGAGTATATGTGTGTGTATGTGTGCATGCATGCTTGAACATGTAAAAGTTGGAAGACAACCTGCTGCTTCATCCTCAGGAATTTCATCTACTTCTTTGAGAGATTGTTTCTCATTGGGTAGGAGCTCGCCAATTAGGAGAGTCTGGCTGGCCTGTGAGCTCCAAGATTCTGTCTTTCTCTACCTTCCAGATGCTGAGTTAGAGGTACATGCCAACACACATGACATCAAACTCAAGTCCTTACAAAGTGCTTTATTAAATAAGGCAGAGCTGGACATTTTACTGAATTACAGATCTCCCTTTCCCTTAATACCGAACTTTTTCTTCAAAATTGTCATCTGACAAATGTTCCTGAAGCTCCTTATAAATGGCAGGAAGTATTTAATACATCAAAGAGACAGACAGGACCATGCCCTACCATTAAGGATTCCACTTCTCAGCCATATATAAGAACAGGTTTCTCATAGACATATGATTCATACAGGCTGAGTACAGCTAGATTATCTCCCGGGAAAGTCATAGATACTAGGTACAAGAAGAAGAGAACAAAATTAACTGATTTACCCTGGAAAATCACAAACTTTTTAAAGAGGATGACTTCTCAGTCATGTGAGATACGTCGGTATTCTCTTGGCAGACAAAATTTTGATAAAAACATTTTAATTACCTTTTCCTTATTTTATTGTGTTATTTTCTCTGCATGTTATAAAATGTGAATGTGTGTGAAACTGTGTAAACTATTTTCTTTCTCCTTGCTCTGAAAAATTGTACAAAGAAAGCAATTTAATGAGAAGGGGTCATAGTTTGAGGGTACAGTCCATCCCAGAAGGTACAAATAGCTGAAGGTAGCCAGGAAGTAGAGAAAAATGGATTCTAGTACTCATCTCAGTTCCTCTTCTCTGTCCAGTCCAGGACCCCAGGCCATATTTAGGGTAGGTTTTTTAACTTCAATTAATCTAATCCTGATAAAGGTACGCCCTGAGGCTTATCTCTTTCGTTATTTGTTATTTTAGATACTGTCAAGTTGACAAACAATGCTAAGCATCACACTGTCTATATATGTACCCCCCCCTTGCAAATATTTTAATTGGTGTTTTTGGTTTCTTGCTGGTTGAAATAAGTGAAGTTAGGAGATGCATAAAAAAGAAAAAAGCATCAATCTATGCTGAAAGTCATACAAAATTCAAATGGTGTTTGCAGGTCACCTTCCTTTGTGGTTCTTCAGCTGCCTCTGGCATTGAGTGATTTGTGTGCCTTTGCCTCAGCATTTCTCTTTTATCAGTTTTTTGAACATATAAATTTATAAGGTTCACAGTCTGAATTACTGATTGCCCACACCTCAAAAGGAATAATTAGGACCTGAGATACTTTGTATTTTGTATGTACTACCTCAGTGGAAACAGAAATAAGAATGTACCATGACAGAAAAAAAAAAAAAAAAAAACCTTCAAAGTAAAAAAAAAAAACAAAACAAAAAAAAACAAAAACAAAAACAAAAAAACTGAACAGTTGCCAGAGTCAAGTTCACAATAGGATGACCTTACACTCCCTGCTTCTTCTCACAAAAGCACTTCAGAGGTCACTGCCACCTCTTGTCACTTATTTCTCGACACCAGTTTATGCTTGATATCCTTTGGGCAGAAAGAGGTGAAGTACACAGAGCTAGAGAAGCAAACCCCAGAATGTTTTGTTTGTTTGTTTGTTTGTTGTTTTTCTTCATGTCTCATTCGGCCCTGACCACTATGATTACTCTATTGATAGTTTCTAGGTTACATTTGATTTCATCATTGCATACATGTGTGTGTTTTAAATAATTTCTTCCTTTCCTTTCATATTCCATGTCATAAAACGTTGCTGTGACCTGTTGTGACCTTTCAGCAATGGCTATGAGTGCCCCTTGAGGATAGGACATGCCCAGTTTCATAGAGTTAATCCACAGTGCTAACTTGTGGGTCTAAGCAGGGGAAGAAAGACATGTAGATAGAAAGAGAGGCTGACACTGTTTCTTATTTCTCTTCTTTTCTTTGTAATGAACACTTTAAATTTTTGGTTTTCTCCTAAAAATCTAAATATTATTATGAACTGAACTTTGTCCCTGCTTCCCAGCCTAGATGGTGAAGTCCTGTTTTCTCCCTCTTCACTAAGGTTGTATTTGGTGTAACAGAGTAATTAAGTCAAATGAGGTCATGGAGGTTAGAGCCCTGATCACAGAGAAGACACTAGAAGACTTTATTCCCCTTCTTCCATAGCAAATAAGGACAAAGTTGGGAAGTCAGTCTCAACAAGCAAAGATGAGAGCCTTCTCCAGGAGGAAAAACTAAACAGCCCGGTGTTGTATCTACAGCTTCTGAAAGCATAAGAAAATAAAATAGAAGGTCTTATAGCTAGGTCAAGAGTTACTCAATACACGGTATTTTATTTTTACCAGTTAAGTGAAGACAAAACAAAATGATGCATATGTATGTACCTCATAGACAGTAATGTACACATCATTTCATCACCTTAGTGATAGCAGCAATAATATGAATTATTAGCTTGATATTGTATTATCAGACCATGAAAGCAAAGGAAACTATTAAAAACATTTGATGTTAAAGCATAATTAGAAGAGGAAGTGGAAACTGCCCAGAGCCTAGAAGGTGAGTGTTTCACAGGCAGAAAATTACTAGAGGAAGGTGAAAGATAAGGCTATGAGTAGTCTCATATTAAGAGGCTGCCATTGAACAAGGATAGCAGATTTTTTCTACACACAAGCACGAAAGCATGAGTATTTAAGAATGCCTTTTTCTAATATTTTGTAAAAAATAATTTCTAAAAAAGTAGGGAGATCAACAGAGGGGATAAATACCAGAAAAGAGAGTTTATGTGAAAGACTAATAAAAAGTCCTGTGTACTGCCTGGCCATACACTTTAACTCCAAGTCAGCAGATACAATTAAACATGGTATAAACTCTCTATGTGTTTCAGTCACGATGAATGTGGAACTACCTGCCTGCATAAACCATCATCAAAAGAAACCAAAATATGGACAGTTGAAGCTTCTGAATCAGTCTTCTATGTCCCTGGGCAAGGAGTAGTAATCACAGCCTTATTTAGAAATGAAGCTAATGAAATAAGAGATATAATTAACTCTACAAACAACTATTGAGTATAGTCTTAGTCTGTGAGGGCTTCAGGCAAAATGCTGACGATTGGGTGACTTAAGGAGGAACTCATTTCTTCACAGTGTTTGAAGATTAGTGCAAAATCAAGTGTTGGCAAACAGGCTATTTTCTGGTGATATTCTCCTATTTTGCTGACCACCATTTGTGTTATGTTTTTACATCAATGGGAGAAGAAGGAGAGGAAGAGTGAAAGAGCAGGATTGAGCATGAGAGAAAGAGAGAGTAGGAAGAAAGAGAAAGAAGGAGAATTCTGAATTCCTCTTGTGTTTTTTTTAATTATTTTCTTTGAAGTATTCTAATTCGGTTAGATGAGGGAATATCATTTATGACATTGTTTCATAACTGGGGAAATTGATCTCCCCTTTTGGGTTTTTAAAAGTAGTCAAGAATGAGCTCAAAAAAGAAGTTCAAAGATAACTTAATTAAAATCTAAAATAAAACTCCAAAGCAGGCAAATTGTAACACTCGGCAGCTGCCCAGAAAACAAAGACAAGGAAGATGAAGAGAGAGAGACATGCTCTTAGAGCTAGGTGTGGAGATTGGTCACATGGCAAAAAAAGAAAAAACGTAAGAAAGCTGGGAATGTCGAAAAAGGACAAGTGAGCTCTGCCAGCATCTGAAAGAAAGGGCAAAACAGAAGAAATTGGAAGAGTTACAGTGTCAGAAAGGAAGACAGATCCAACATAACTTCATGGCAATTATGGAGCTGCACTGAGGGATTCTGTAAAACAAAGATACATTATGTCCTTAAAGGAATAATTAAACTTTCCATCTCTTAACTTGATTTAATGTGAACCAGGCTTCCTGAGGGGTGGTCCCTTGGAAAGGTGAGTGGCCAGTCCAGTTAGATAACACTTGGTCAGGATGTAATGGTATGTCTCCACACAGAGGTAGATTCTATTCTTAGTGTAACAACTGATACTAATTTTCATCTCCAAATGTGGCCACATTTAATATTAATCTTCAATATACACATTTTTTATTTTATTTTTCTTTATTAATTACACTTTACTCACTTTGTATCCCTCCCCCCCCCCCCGTGGTTCCCTCCCTCCTCCCATCCCAATCCCTCCCTTCCTCCACCCTCTGCATGCATGCCCCTCCACAAGTCCACTGATAGGGGAGGACTTCTTTTCCTTCCTTCTGATCCTAGTCAATTAGGTCTCATCAGGTGTGGCTGCCTTGTCCTCTTCTATGGCCTGGTAATGCTGTTCCCCCTCAGGGGGAGGTAATTAAAGAACAGGCCAATCAGTTCATGTCAGAGACAGTCCCTGTTCCTATCACAATGGAACCCACTTGGATACTGAACTGCCATGGGCTACATCTGTGCAGGGGTCTTAGGTTATCTCCATGCATAGTCCTTGGTTAGAATAGCAGTCTCAGGAAAGATACTTGTGCTCAGATTTTTTGGTTCTGTTGCTCTCCTTGTGGAGTTCCTGTCCTCTTCAGATCTTACTATTTCCCACTTCTTTCCTAAGATTCCATGCCCTCTGCCCAAAGGTTGCCCATAAATCTCAGTATCTACATTGATAGTCTGCAGGGCAGAGCTTTTCAGAGATCCTCTGTGTCAGGCTCCTGACTTGTTCCCTCTTTTCTCCTTCTTCTGATGTCCAGCCTCCTTGCCTTTCTAGGTAGGAATTGAGCATTTTAGCAAGAGTCCTCCCTCTTGATTAGTTTCTTTAGGTGTACAGATTTTAGTAGGTTTATCCTATATTATATGTCTATATGAGTGAGTATATACCGTGTGCATCTTTCTGCTTCTGGGATAGCTCACTCAGGATGATCTTTTCCAGATCCCACCATTTACCTGCAAATTTCATGATTTCCTTGTTTTTTTTATTGCTGAGTAATATTCCATTGTGTAGATACACCACAATATACACATTTTATTGATAACACCTAAAATGTACTAGATAAGGATAGATGTATATGTAATAGAAAAACAAAGTATTACTGACTTTCAGAAAATTCATGAAGTAAAGAAATGCATTTGATTCATCTTAATAATATCACTATTGCTCAAAGCATCTTAACTCACAGAATGTTCTCTGGTTGAAATATGTATTTTGCCTCTAGTAAGAGAAAGAATCACACAACTAGCAAGTGTAGGAAGTCCCCATGGAGTCTATGTGAAGATTTTGTAACCAAACACAATGGGTTAGCCTTTTGATGCAGTGAAAAGAAAAGATAAAAAGAGGGAGGTATTAACTTAAAAACTCAACTCTCTCCTAAAAAATGACATTAGGCATTTTAATCCTAGAGCTAACTATGAGTGACTGAGTCACAGAACAGGGAGTACTCACAGAACACAGATTTTGGGTACCTCAAATTTTATGTTACAATGTGATAACATTACAGTTTGGTGATATTTTTATGGTAACAGAACCAAGAAAATCACAATTAAGGCACTTCTCCAAAACACTAGAAAATATTAGGGTGGTTAAAGCAGATATTATCTGAGACTCAGTCATTTGGTTGGTGAGAGGTCATGGCCTCTCAAGTTAATATACCACAAAAGGTTTTATTTGTCAGTCATGAAGATGTCAGCTCAGAAACTAAGATGACCAAGTAAGGCTATGGAAGATGTTAAAAATGGCCCATGACAAAATATACATAGGTTCTATTAGTTCTGCATCTTTTAAGGTACTTTTTTTTTTTTTTTTCACAGAAGAAAGTTTTATCACTGGACCACGTAATTCTCCAATCAGTGCACGCTGCAGGGAAAGCAAAGGGGTTTGGTGATAGGCATGCATACTCCTGGAGGAAACTCTCCTCATAGCTACAGGTTCTAGGTCAGAGTCCCATGTTCGAACAACTGGAAGAAGTGAACACATTCAGGCAGAAATTTAGTGTTAGGATGAGCAAAAAAATTGCTAGCATCAGGCCTTCTGCAGAGAGTAAACTCAGCAATTTTTGACGACTACTTACAAGTTTTTCCAGTGGGCCTTACCCAAAAGAAGTACAATCTGAAGGTCCGTTTTTCATTTAAGAGCAACGCCTTTCCCCAATCTCCAGCTCTCTAGAGGAAACAATGTCACAGGATTGCAATGGAGTACTCTGGGAAGAGGGTGTGCTTCCTTCCTGGTGTGTTAATGAACAAAGGCTTCTGAATAAACTTGGGCACCAGTGGAGGCTGAACTGAGTGTTACTGTTCCTCAGGGTAGTCTCTCTGAAGTTCCATTGAGCCACCTTTGGCACATGCGCAGAGGTGGAGATTGGGACTGTTGATCAGCTGCTCTGTGGCTGTATTTTCTAAAAGCTTCTGGTTCTTCTCACTTTGTACTTTCCTAGTTTAATCAACTCTTTTTTATTTTTTTATTTAACTTTTATTAATTACACTTTATTCATTTTGTATCCCCCCATAAGCCCCTCCCTCCTCCCCTCCCATCCCACCCTCCCCTCCCCCTTTCTGCATGCATGCCCCTCCCCAAGTCCACTGATAGGGGAGGTCCTCCTCTCCTTCTTTCTGATCTTAGTCTATCAGATCACATCAGGAATGGCTGCATTGTCAGGGTTCTAGGTTATCTCCATGAATAGTCCCTGGTTGGAGTATGAGTCTCTGGGAAGTTCCCTGTGTTCAAATTTTCTTGTTCTGTTGCTAATCAACTCTTAAGAAATGTTCTTAGAACTGAGCAATTTTTTGGTTCTTTTTCAAGCAAGGTTGCTTTTTTATCACTGTAGTCTGCCTCTAATTATTTTCTTCCCTTGTGAAGCTCAGAGGTTTGAAAACATAGTAGAGTTGGGAGGGTCAGGTACTTGAGGTACCCCTTTTTTTCATCTGTAAATTTAGGGTAATTGTTATTCAAGCAGGTTTCAGGGTTTAGTAAGAACCTGCTTTTATAGGGTTTGGAGAACTCTGATGAAAGTTGTGGGGATAAATGCAACATAGAGTTATTACAGAATGCACCAAAGAGCTAGCTGGCTGCACACTGAGCCACCTGGATCTTTTTTTTTTTTTTTTAATGCTGGAGTGCAAAGATTAGGGAATTGTCTATTTAACTTTGGGACTAAACCTCTAATTATAGGTTTAAGGATGAAGGAAATGTTTGTCATTTGTGCAAAGAAAGCCTTTCACATAAAAGTCATGCTGTTATTCTCCTTGCTGAACTGGACCCGTAAAACATTTACATCTTGAGATGGAAAAGAAGGTGCTAACTCAAACCCTTTTCTGTGCACTTCATTTTCCTTTTGGCAGCAAGTGTAACTAGAATGGTCATGAATTTCTTTTGCTCTTCAGTGCTTTGGCATGTAGATGTCTGTATTCTGTCCTCATCCTTCTGTGCATACAGTGTGCTTATCTCCTATGACAGGCCACCCCTCACCACCACCGCAGTTTTTTTTTTTTTTTGAGTATTCGTGGAGTTGCTTTGTGGAGAACACAGTGTTGGCTGCCTGAACCCAACACTATCTCTAGTGATAATGTTATTACTGATCTAAGTTTAGGGTGAGTGTTTCAAGGCCCGTTACTCAAAAATGTAATGAAACACACACACACACACACACACACACACACACACACAAGGAAATTGCCAAATATTGAAAGAAACTAGCCAAAAATAAAACAGTGATAAAGATTAGAAATAAATAAGTGGTCAAACGTGAGATATGAGCCATGTGACTGAAGATACTCCAGCATCCCAAGTAACTCTAGGGGGTCTCTTTTTGTCTGGATTTTGAAGAGAATAAAGGAGTTTCTAAGCAGCATAAATTGAGGGGTTCTATTTTTGGTAGAAATGTTAAATTATATAATCATTTTTCTGCTCTGATTTTCCCTTCCCAAAATGCATCTGATTTTAATAATATACCTATTTGGTTATATGGGGTTCTTCTTAAAAGTTTACTTCACAACAGTTTTGCCTTTTTACACAAAAACCCAAAACAAGTTCAGAGCAGATATGAGAGTATGATTGCAGAGAACCTGTCTAAATTGAATCTTCCTTAAGGACATGTAAAGCTTCCTCTATTGGTCAGAAGAGGGTGAACATGCCGCAGGTTGCAGCAAGTGTCCAAAGCTGCTGACTGATTGCTTTGTGAATTGCTCAAATTTTGGGAAAGGGTGTAGATAGTTCTTGCAGGTAAGTGTCTCAGGCTGTGCTGACATGCATATTAACATTGGAAGAACGTTGTGCTTGGACAGTGCCAAAACAGGTCACTGGCCACTGAAGTATTCCTGTGTTTGCTGACCTCAAAGTTTCACATAAGAGACATTTTTTTAAAGGAGGTTCAGTTTGAAATTATGAGTGAGAAGGAACCAACAGTGAAACATTTTAGAAATGTGTTGTCAGCATAAAATAATAAGAGACTACCACAGAGCTCATTGGTAATTCGACTGTGGCACACACAAACACACACAGGAATCTGGAGGGAAGAAAACTTCTCCATTGGTGACAATTTCTGTCACACATGTTGTAGGGCACAGCTACAGCCCCTGGCTGTGAAAGGAGCTAGCATAGTTTGAGAGTCCTGTTCAAGCTGAGACATTAGAGTAGCATAAACAGGGGTGAATCTTCTAACAAGTGTTTTTAAAGTTAATAATAAGGCTTAGCCATATTCAGACAAACCACATACAAATATGCAGGGCCTTGTTTCAACATGGATAATTATACAAACTTATTAACTCTGTTTCCAAACTTCCAAAATTATATAAAGAAATTTTAGAAAGAATTGAAAATGCTAGGAGGAAGAAGAAGAAGAGGAGGAATTGGTTGCTAGGGAAAGCATGTGACTTGTTTTCTATTTTTATTGATAGGCTAAGGTTATGTAGGTCTCTGTTCATTGCACACATCCTTCCTCAAGATGCATTTAATATTAGTAATAGACACACCCATCATTCTTAGTTATAAACTAGTAAATAAGGAATTTTCCATGAAATTACCTTGCCTTGTTGTGCCAGCATCCAAATCCTGCATAGTCTGCATCACGAAACTGACCGTATCTCTGGGATATCCATGAGAGGTGTTCAGCCACACAAGGGTGATTACTGAAGGCTTTGGGGAACCCCATTGCTTCGCAAGGGGCATACATTCAACTCTATGTTGAAGCCAAGTCACTAAGTATATTGGGCTAAGAGCTGTGTGTAGCTTAATCCAAGCAGGTCCAGGCTTGCTGGATTCACCACAACTGCTTATCATGGGGCTTCTGGGCTCACGCTAACGTTTGGCTTGAACATGGAATGGGGGAAAATCAGGTTGTGTGTATGTAGAGAGATGTCAAATCTCAGTCCAAGAAAAATATACAGAAAATTAGTCCAAGAAGATAAACAGCATTTTTCTTTCCACCTTCAACTTTCACTTAGCCAGTTGAGAAGTCTCATTGTAGATACAGCACTTACTAGGCATGAAGTACACTCTGTACACTGAGTCCTGGGATCCCAGTCTGATTTTTCTGACTTTTCTTCTTCAATAAAAAAAAAGAACTTTTTCTTTCTTTTTTTTTTTCTTTTTCTCAAAAGAATGAACAGTACATGTCTAGGTCTTTAGAAATATCCCCATTGAAAAATCACTTCCCCATATGATCCCCAGGCAATGGGACCTGCTCACTAATATGATCAGCCCACAATGAACTTTCCATCTGATATGTAGTGTCTCAGTCATATGGGTGAACTAAAAACAAAAAACCTGTGCCCAAAAAACCTTCCAAGATAAGAAATAAAATAATCAAATAAACAAGCCAAGATATTCACAAACAGAAGAATAAAGTATGTTGCAGAAAACTAGAGAAAATAAGTCTTCAGAGGAACATGGGAGATGACTCATACAAACAGAAGGACCACAGCTCTACTATAATCTGTGTGTGGCATGTGACTATAACCTCAATGCTGGAAGTTAGAGACAGGTGGATGTCTGGAGATCTTTGACCAGCTCTTATTGCCATTTAATGAATACCAGGTTCAGAGAATTCCAGGTACAGGAATCAAATATTGGATGGAAATGAAGAAAAAATTAAAATTATCCTTTCATGTAGTGCAAGTATATGTGTAGATATACACACAAACATGTACAATATCTACATTAACATGTATATGTAACATATACAACATCTTTATAGACACAGGAGAATATGTAAATCTATGACATAAAATGATGTTTCTTTAAAATGAACATTATAAATAGAAAAAAAATCTTGAACATTTGATAGAAGAGATTTTTAAGACAATGAATTTGGAAGACAGAATCAGAAAAACTACTCAGGGTGTTGAACAGGGATGAATGGGTGTGCTGAATAATCAGATAATACAGGAACAAAAAAGGAAAAGATCAGATGTGGAAGACAGTATTAGCAAATATAATTGAAAATACTTCATGAAATGAAGAGAAAAAAATGGAGCTATTTTTTTTAATAAAGCACAGCAAGTAGAATTATAGCACATCCAAGCAAAGTCCAAAGCCTAAATATAAATATGATATGATTAGGAGTCAAACTAGGATAGAACTTCTCAATGGAAATGCAGGTGCTTTGGAAATGGTAGAAGAACTAGCTTCACAATTCCATGTCAAAATGATTTCCAAGCTGAAATTATAGGTTTTGTTAAATAATCAGCCATATATGATATGCTGTTTAAGCCTCCCTAAGGACATTTACTGGGAAGTTCCCTTCTGTGTGTGATATTTTCTCAAAGTTAGCTTATCAAAGCAGAAAACACCATGTCACATCATTCCGGACGCATCTGGGATTGGCTTAGTTGGAAAATACTAGCTCTGGTCTCCAAAGAGACCAGACTCTTGTCCTAAGCTAGAAAGGTCTCAGAGTTTGTCTCTAAGCCTCTTTCTGTGCCTGTTCTTAGGGTCAAGCATTCAGTTTTCTGCTTTTAGGAATGGTCATCAGAAATGGCAGCTGAGTCCAATGGGGAAAGCAGTACAAAAGAACACCTGACAGAAATGGAAGACATTTGTACAATAGAGTGACAAAGGGGCAGAGCATAATGACATAAAGGTACAGGAATCACCAAAGATAATATTTATCAAAGTATGTATTTTGATAATCATATTTTGATATATCAAAATATATCAAAAGCTGCTATAGAAGCAGCTTGCTTCCATGTACTTCACTGGAGATGTACAGAATGGGTTGCGGGGGTCGGTACAGTACTTGTCATCCACAAATGTGGATAGAATCTCACTGGCCAGATATGCTAATTAGTAAATTTGTAATTAGTAAATTAGTAATTAGTAAATGTGAAATGAGATCTCTCTCTCTCTCTCTCTCTCTCTCTCTCCTTCTCTGCCTCTGTGTGTGTGCATGCAGGTGAATATATGTATCTAGAAACCAGATGACAGTGCAGGTGATTTTCCTCAGGAGCTGTTCACCTTGATTTTTGTTGAACTGCTCTTTTGATGTTTTAGAATTTGCTGGCTCAGCTAGTTGGTTGGCTAGCCAGCCTGAGTGATGTGCCTGTCTCTGCCATCTCAGTGCTGGGATTGGCAGCATGTTCTCCAGCACCCAGCATTTCTGCACAGGCTCTGAGGATTGGACTTTAGTCTTCATGCTAACTGAAAATACCTACTAAGTGAGTCATATCCCAGCTCTCAACCAACTCCCACTTCAGTCATCTTTGCTCTAGTCACCATAATCTTGGAAGCAAATTATCACCACAGTGTTTAGTGAGCTCTCTAATCTGTATATGTATATATTATACATTCTGACCAAGTGGTCATTTGAAGATTCAAATATGCTGAGGCCACTGCTCCCTCACAGCTTTCTATTGTCCCTGGTTCTATCTCAGTATCTAGCCCTTCCCAGCTTCTTGCTTTCCTCTGAGTTCTGTGTTCTTAATATCAACATACCAAATTGGAGCCTGTACCTGTATTTACTCGATTCTATATTTATGTCACCAAAAGCATCTTATTCTGTTTCCCTTGGGGTCTTTGCAAGTGTCACTGCTTTGGTTTGAAGCTGCCTCTTCCTCTGCCTACCTCCATTCCTTGCAATAACACTCTTATGTAAATCTCATTTGAATAAGAACTATTTTTCCTCCTCCCACAAAGAATGCATTCAGTTTCTCTTGAAACACTTGCTTAACAATCCATTATAAGAATTATTCCTCCTCCTCCTCCTCACACAAAGGATGCTTTAGGTGTCTTCCTGAACCACTTTCTAAGCAGTTCATTATAGATACTATTCCTCCTCCTCACACAAAGGATGCTTTGGTTGTCCTCCTGAACCACTTGCTTAGCAGTCCATTACAAGACCTATTCCTCCTCCTCCTTCTCCTCCTCCCACCCAAAGGATGCTTTGGGTGCCCTCCTGAAGCATATGCTTAACGGTGAATTATACAAATGGACAGTCACTGTTACCTTCATCCACTGTGAACACATATTACAGAACACACTGCCACTGACTTACCTCCTCAGAGTCTGTGCAGGAGAAACAGACTACACTTAGAACAACTTTCCTTGAGAGTTTCCTTTTTTAAATAGCCTCAACAAACATCAGGATATTTTCAAGTAAAAGACCCTTCTTAAAGGCATGTGCTTGTGTTCCGTCTTTGTCAGTGCTTACTCTCATATCTCATCTTGTAGTGCACTGAAACACACTTATGACTGAAAGAAGGGAATTCAACTAGATAGTCACCTTACTTCAAGGTATTAAAATAGATTACAGAAAATCTTCTAAAGTTTACAGACAATAATGAAAATGGATTGCAGCCATTCTCTTGCTGTTAATTTTGATTAATGTTTCCCTCTCACTGTACATTAAAGATTCAAGGGAGCTCTCCTTGGTCCCTCCCTCTCTCCCTCGTTTTCTTCCTTCCATAGAGTTGTATGAACTCAGGGCTACATGAAGGGTAGAGAGTTGCTCTATTGTTGAGCTCCATCCTATGATCATCACTGCTCTAGTTGTCTCACATAAGGTGAATCATACAGACTTCATACTTTAACGACTGACCTAATTAGCATCATCTTTAAGTTTCATCCATAGTATAGCTTTTGTGGTAACTTCCTTGCCAACTAATTACCATTTCAGCATGTATATTTCAATATTCTTTCTAATTTATTTATTCTTTTACGCATGAGTGTTTTGCCTGTATGTAAGTGCACTACGAGTATGCTACAGTGCCTTTGGAGGGGCTTAAATCCCCAGGAACTGTAATGATAGATGTTGTGTGTCGCTATGTGGGTGGTGGAAACTGAACTGGAGTCCTCTGATAGAGCTGTAAGTGCTCTTTGGCCACTGAGCCTCCTCTCCAGCCCCTGCTTATGTATTTCATCCATGCAGTGGCAGTTGAGTTGCTTCTCTTTTCCTGTTTTGTGTAGCTGGTATAGGTATGGGTGTGCAAATACACATTTAGATCCCTACTTCCAGTTCCTTGGAGTATTTACTAAAGAATGGGGAAAAAAAGATTCAAGGAGGTAATGCTTTAAAAGATGCAGGGCTGGGGAATGGATCAGTCTATGCTAGCATGAGGTCCCCGGTTCAGATTCCCAGAACCCATATAAAAACACTTGTCCTAGTACAAGCATAGGTCTTTATTCCTAGTGCAACTGTGGTAAAAAAGGGAAGCTGAACACACCAGGCTCCCTTGAAGCTCACAGACCTGCTCATCTAGTAAATGCACCACAGAACAAGAGATCCTGCCTCAAAAAATATGGAAGGGAAGAACCCATACCTGAGAATTTCCTCTAACTCTTGTATGTCTACTGTGGTGTGTATATACCTGAACACACAGAGACAACCACATACACACAGATAGAGACATACAAAAATGTTAAAAGACTGGGGCAATTTAGTGTACATAAAATATGCTATATTATAACAAACAAACAAGCAAAAACAAAGGAAAGAATGTGGCTCCTTATGGTAATATATCAGTTTTGTGTATGTTTGTATTCCCTTTTCAGGAGGAACTTCAAAAAGATGGAGATCAAATTGACCATTCAAGTTGATTATTCAAATGAAAGTAGAACAATAAAACTCAAAGGAACAGCACATATAATTTTCCTCTGAAGGTCTTGACTCCCAGCTCTCCTAGCAATAACTATGTAAGCCTGGATGTCCTGTAACTTAGGCCACTGACATTTGTCAGGCTTTTCAATAAATTGGCAATGAAAGTCTAAATCCTTGCAAGGAGGAAGATAAATTAGCACACTGCTAAAGGTACTGAGAAACTCAGTTCTTGTTTCATAGCTGGAATGTGTTTTGATAAGGTAATAATCCTCCCATAATTTCTCCCCAGCTTTAAATAACAGCCCATATCTGTGCTCAAAGTTTAATTTTGTTGGCTGCCCTTGTCTTACAAATATAGTTAGTGGTGTCTGGAATATCATTTCATGCTGAAAGCTGAAGCTTTCGTCCTGGCAGAGTGTAACATGGGCAATAAATCAAAGGCAGAATGGGAAGGAATAGAAAGAGCTTATTGGAAACTTATTTCCCCTGAGTGGGCCAGCTTTCTCCTCATTCCTGCAGGTGTACTGCGTCAGGCGTGTTGTTCTGCTAAGTGCCTATGTTGTAAGATATTTACTTACAGCCACACTGCACCCTGGCTGGCAATGCTCCAAGTGCTTTAGATGCATTTAAAACAGCATTCTTAAACATCTGAGGGCCCACCCTGCTTTCTTCCTCTTATTTTCTCCTCTGTGAGTAGAGTCTTAAGTGACCCAACCTGATTTTCTTTTCCTTGCTTTTCTGTTTTTCTGTATGAATAATAAACATTGGATTCTTAAGGGAATGGAGATGGAGACTCTGGAAGGTTAAGATCATAACACCAAGACCTTGCTGTCATGCTTTATGTTTGGCAAGTTGATTACTCTGGAGAATGCCTTATTTAGAAAGGAGGTTAAACTATCCATCAGGTATCTGTTATTGTTTTTCACAGTTTGTTTTTTGATGGTGTTGCATTAACTTTTCCTGGGAAGAATCAAACACATTTTCACTTCAGGTAGGCACCAAAAGGCCAAAGTACGATTACTCCAAAGTCCAACTTGATAGACCAATGACTTTTTAAGGCTTGTTTACAGAGCACATGTAAAAGACTCCTTGTACAAGCATGAATGAGCCCTAAACTGTTACATCATACAATCTCCCACCAGCCAGTAGTTGGGTCACCAGAAAGGCACAGTCAACCATTGATGGCAACCTCCAGAGAACTGCATGACGAAATCTTGTTCTTAATTTATCTTTTTTTCTATACCCATATGCTTTAGCACCTTCCACAACCATTCACAATTGTGCAAAGTGGGAGGAACAAGAGATGGAATCTTTTTTTTTCTTCTGAATAGATATTTTTTTTAATTTTATTTTTTTCTTATCAGTTATATTTTATTAACTCTGTTTCCCAGCTGTATCCTGTTCCCTCATCCCCTCCCAATCCCACCCTCCCTCCCTCATCTCTACCATGCCCCTTTCCAAGTCCAATCTTATATGAGGGTCTCCTAACGCTCTAGAGTTGTGTCTCCTTGGAAGTGTTAGTAGTTCCATTAATATTATCATAGACCTAGTTGCTACTGGGTTGGCCTGCTGTAGTAGCCATGGATACTGGGATGATTCAAAGAGGACTTCTTGTTACACCAGAGTAAAAAGTGCCACATACGCTCTCAGTGTTGATTGACAACTTGATGGAAACACGTATTTTGGGATTCACATGAGAAACTTTCTAGACTAGGTTAATGATTTGGGCAGACTCATTATAAGTTTGGGTACCTTCACTCCATGTGTTTTCTATACAAAGAAGAAAGAAAACTGGGCACATGCATCCATCTCTAGTGGATTCTGACTAAGAACAAAAAGCCATGAGCACCTTTGGTGCCATGAGTCACCTAGCATGATAGACTTCTCTTTACCTGTGAGACAAAATAAATTCTTCTTTGGTTGTTTTGAGCAGATACATTTTCTCTGCAATGAGAAAGTTAACTTTTGCTGCATCTAGTAAGAATTCACCTGGGGTTGTAGTTACATGAGTAAAAAACCCAGCATTGTTGGTCTGTGGACTCAAGGAATCCTTTACTGAGAATGCTGTCTCCAAACTCCCTTACCTCATGGACAGAACACTTTTTCCCTGGTCTTAAAACCAGTGTTCATGGTAGGCAGAGAGATTGTAAGAGGCAGAGGTGGTGGTTGACTCAAAGGAAACAGTGTTTCTGAGACACATCAAGACTGATACACATGTCAGCACCTACTTATGTCAAAGAAAACAGAGAACTCTACTTAGTGTCCAGCTAGAATCATCATCCCTACTGACTAGCATTCACAGTGCTGGAAGGTACTCTGCATGTTACTTGAAGATAGTGATTTCTTTAATACCTTTCTCACAGATAGTGTGACAGCATGTTTAACACCTGCACAGGTTCAAAGCAGACAAAACCCCAGCACTGTGAAGAGGAAAAGGACATTAAATCTCAGCCATAATAAAGTTTTTACCATTGATCCATTCTACAAAAGGGGAAATCTGTTTTCTCCTGTGGAATGTGACTAGGTGTATCAACCACACTCCAGGGCATATTCGGTACTCAGTTCACCAGCACAAAACTCTCCCCCATTTTCTGCATTCTAGCTTGCTTGTTCATTCACATGGGCACACACGTGTGTGTGTGTGTGTGTGTGTGTGTGTGTGTGTGTGTTGTGCTTAATTTATTTGTTTTATCTCGTTTTTTTTCTTTTTGAGTTTCTCTGATTTCATTTCTATTTTTCTTTATCCCTTTAATTGAGAGGGAGAAGGTAAGAGAGAGAGATTAAGTTTGGGAAAATAGAGAGGTTTGAGAGGTTCTAAAAAACTTGAGTAAGGGGATATAATATGCTAAAATATATTTAAAAAATTTTAAGTAGAAAGATTTTAAAGAAAGAGGGTAGAAGTCTGATTTTCCTTCAAGAATTTGTGTTCTCTGTGAGGCATCGGCATTAAGGCTACCCTCAACTTTCCTCCACATCGCTTTTTCCGTAGTAAAGCTAGATGCTCTCATATAGTCCATTTAAGCAGGTTAAGTATGTCTTCTGTATTGGCTAAATTTAAACTTAATAAATCCCACAGGGCTAAAAGAAAATTCCTGTAAAAGAGTCACATAATCCAAGATCCATTTGTAAGTTTTTAAATTTTGCTAAGTGAGTCACTGCTATTTTAAGGCAAAGATGTAGCTAACCTAGAATGTCAGTGACAATAAGGGCATGAGCAGCAATGTGGAGGTTCTGCACTGTTCAGTTTCCTGATCTGGATGCACCCATCTGTGAAAGTGGGTGGGCGGTCTTACTAAATACTCAAGTTCTCTTTCTAATATAACCATACATTATGCCTCAGTGAAAATCCAAATAGCATGAAACAAAGCAAAAACAATTTTTGTGTGACCCAGCTCTAGCCTTTACCCTTTTTGAAGCCTTTGCCTCATGCTGGTCTTGAACAGATTTTACTGGGGTCAAGGTTCTATTAGTCTGTGTTGTATTATTAATGGGGAGGGGCTTTAAAAGGACACTGAAATAAATTACTATGGGAGTGAGGAGTTTATATTAATAAGTAGAAGAGTTATTACTGCAATGGACCCACAGACAATAAGGCAACAACTTGGGATAGGCTCTGGCAGGGGCTCTGAAGAAAGGAATCAGAGCTCATGTGGTTTGTATAGCATTCTGAGGATGTGGAGTGGGGATTTCACAGCACAAGCCTGCTTCATCGAGGTCTCTGATGCCCAGGCAGGAGGCAGGGAAGGGCATGGGGAACTGGATGTATGAGTTTGATATAAACTCACTTCCAGGGAGAGCTATCTTGGCATTGGGATTTTCTGTTAGCTAAACTCACTTTTCAGAAGAATTAACCTGGCATTGGCAGTGTCTGTTAGTTAGGGACTCACAGACCGTGTCACTGTAGGGTGTTTGTTGGTATCTATGAAAGGGAGGAGGCTGGTGTTTGACTTGGATATTAAATGCTTACAGTTTGCATATTCTACCTCCCACAATGTATGCAGGTTGGGTCCACATGAAAAGTAGAGGTTCCTATATCTAACTAGTAAAATTTTCTCAACCAGTGAGATGGTAGGAAGAATCTCCATGACACCACATCCTCAGGCTGCTTTGGAATTTTAATCAACCATCAGTTTAGGGATAATTTCTTTCTTTATACATTCACTGAGAATTTCATTCTTGTATAATGCATTTTAATTTTCTCAATAGTTGACAATCCCTCCAACTCCTTTCAGGTCCTGTCTACCATTTACTCGTCATGACTTTATCTCTTTTTTTCATACCTCACTGAGCGCAGTCAGTACTGCCATCATAGGCATGCATGTGGAGCCATGAACTGGAGCATGGACACCCTTACTGGGGCTAACTGGCTTTACCTACCCCAACAGACTTCAATTGCCAGTGCAGCTCAGCATGTCTCCTTTCTGTACAGGATTTTTACTCAGTCATGTGTAGGTCACACACAAGCAGCCACAGTTGCTGCCAGTTAATGAGAACAACCTTTGGGTCTTACAATCTTCCCTCCCCTTTTTATAATGGCATGATTGTTATAGACTAAACTAACCAACTGATATTCTTTTAATTGTATTTAAAGCTCCCACCACATAACAAGACTCATGTATACTGTTACATGGCCAGAGAGATCATAGTTTCTAGGTGAGAACCCACTACTATTGGCTTGGTAAATGGCCATTCTATCTAGCATCCTTCTGAATTCCTAGTCTCTAGAGCCATAAATTGGTACCTTCCATCAGAATATCATTTTTGCAATAAATAGTAACTAATATGATACCCATTGCTGATCATTGTTCAGAAACTGAGGAACGGGAGTGCTCATCACTAAATGAGACATTTATATTATTCCCCCTCTCCACATGGCTCAAGGATTATTGAATGGAAAATTTTAAGATTTATCTTAATTTTCAGTTATGTGTGTGCATATGTGTGTGAGTGTGTGGGTGGTTGGGTATGTACATAGGCTTGCAAGTGCCAAGAGGGGCCAGAAACATCAGATCCCCTAGAACTGTGGTTGCTGGCAGTTATGAGCTGCTAGACATGCATGGTGGGAACTAAATTGGATCCTCTAAAAAAGCAGCATGTGCTCTTAACCACAACCTCTCCAATCATGTATCATTTTCTTAAAAAAAAAAAGACATCAAAACAATAAACCATGATTGCTGTTGACAGATTATCTGTATTAAAACAAAAGAAAACAAAATTTCAGTCCACTTTGGGAGTAGCCTGTCATCAATTTAAGAATCAGACAGTAATACCCGATGAGCTGTGATTTCCTTAAACGATTGCATCTTCTTCACAAAACTATTAAGTTTAAGGAAGAGATTAGATATTTCTAAATATAGGCCCATGAGAGGAAAAGGGACGATGTGACGACAATCGAAACTTTGCAGTTATATGCAGCTCTACACACTTGTCACTAACCAGGCTTTTAGAAACAGTTGCACATCGATTTCACTTTCAGTTGGGACTCCCCCCCCCAGCCTTGGCTTAGGCTTGACTCTGTAGTCTTTAGCCCCAAGATTCATTTCTGTCCAGAAGTGTGAGGAAATATAGCCTGGGTTTAGTTTGCCAAACCTCTTGGACAGATATGGATGTCTAGGACTTGAAAATCTTTCATGGTTTTGAAAATAAAATATTTCCAGAAGCTCATGTGTTTGAACATTTGATACCCAGCTGGTAGCAGTTTGGGAATACTGTGAAATGTTTAGAAGGCAAAAGTCAGGGAAAAAACAATTAGTAGGTGTAGGGCAGGCTTTGAGGATGGATATAGCAATGTGTCTAGTCCCAGTTTCCCTGCTTCCTGACCCACAGAGATATGAGCAACCGCAGCTCACTACTGTTGCCAGAAAGGTATTAGCCTCCACGACTTACCCACCACAATGGATTGTATACTCTCAAATGGAGAACAAAATAAATTTCAATCCTTCAGGTGGTTCTTGCTCAGTCAAAACAATGAGAAAGGTGACAATGCTGCCTCTGTCTCATAGTTGCTTTATCCATTATGATTTCTCACCTTTGGAGCTGGCTCAGTGGATAATGCACTTGGTGTATAAAACCGAGGATGAACACAAGGGCCAGCATTTGGATCCCCAGTTTGTAGCCTGGAGGTCATGCTGGCCTTTCTGTAATACCAGCAATTGTGAGGCTGAGACAGGATGCCCAGAACAAGCTGGTTAATTAAAATAGCTTCAGCAAGAGACCTTGCCTCCTCACTAATGTGTAGAGTTTGATCGAGGAAGAGGCCAGGTGTCAACTTCTGAGCTCTGCATGCATGAAAATTCATCCACTTTCTAATGTAAAACCACATACATACGAGCACGCATGCACCCATAAATGCATACCACATATACACATGTATGAACTAAAAAGGACTGTTCACTGTCCTATTTGTTAGGACATTAGAACCTCATCCTATTTATTCTTTTTTTTCATTTTTTGAGACTAAAATAATGGCTTTAAATCAGCATACTAAATGATCATAGTCTGCCTAGTGTATATGTATTTGTTTTCATAGTGTACAGGCAATCCAGTGCTGAATCACATTTTATGCACTTTCATGGTCAGTCATGATGTACTCAGAAGTTATTTTTTCCTTAAATACTGAAAAAAAGTAAGAATAAGAAAGAACAAAATAAAGAAGGTGAGAGAAAAAAAAGAAACAAAGAAACAAAAAAAAGAAAGGAAGAAAGAAAGAGAAAGCAACCTTGCAGAAAAATGAGAAAAATGGACCAACACTGCAGTGATGTCTAGGAAAACTCTGAGGCATTTTGCTCCACATCCTTGATGCTTATGGAGCAAGCTCAGATGCTCTCTTTCCTCTCTGCTCAGCGGTGGCTTGGATCAACCATGAGTATTTGTAGGCTCTGTTTGTCCATATTTTGACAACTGAAAGAAAATTTAAATAAAGAAATTAGATGTCACACAGTAGAACTATGTCATGTAAAAAACCAGCAAGATGATATCTAAGAATAAGACTGTACAGCAGGTGAACCCATGTGTCCAACCAGAATGAGACAAAGGAATAAAGAATGTGGGAAGCACAGTTCTTGCCCCAACAAAGCTCATGTGGAATGTCCTAATGGCTCAGTGAATAAAGTGCATCCCATGGAAGAGTGAAGACTGTAGCTCAGATCACTAGAGCCCAGGAAAAATGCTAGGTGTGCATGGTGGGTGCCTGTGAAGGCAGACAGTGAGCACCCCAGGAATGATGAGCTGGTTCATTAGAATAACTCCTTTCTGCACATTTTTAGTTCATTTGAGCTACCCTGCCTCATTATAAAAGACAGAGAGCAATGAAGGAAGTCTTTTTACCTCAACCAAGGGTCTCCATTCCTCTAGCTGACTTAAGTTCTAGAACTCTCATAAGTCAAGATGGATTGCTTCTGAGAAGCAACAGTCAAAGTTGTCTCCTGTCCTCCATATAAGCATATAAATGCATTGTCACACATGCACACACACACATGCGCGCACGCGCACGCCAGAATAACATCAGACCTTCTAAACCCTTAGTTCTCATATTTCATTTAATGATGAAGATGGAATTGGTGTGGTGAAGGAATGCACAAAGGCGGAACATGTTTGTACTGATTCATGGAGAGAAAATATTGGCCGTAAGTCAGCTTTGGAAGAGCATTGCCACACTCAGCATGGCAACCCATGCATTCATAATGAATGGCTCTGAGGAAGATCAATAGGACAAGGGAGCTTATTAGTTCCTTTAGCAGTAGTTTTGCTGTCTGAGGTAACTGTCCCAGGATAAATCTCAAAGGAAAGGTGGGTTCTCCATGTGATCCAGAGCTGTGCAGAGGTCTAGCAATTGTGCTATAAATATAACTCGTATGTTAGGTGGATATCCAGCTCAGATTTGCTCTATTTTTAGAAGTATAAACAGTGCTGCTGAACTCTCAGAACCTTCCCCAATACATTTTTTTAAAATGCTTCATTGTGCCACAAATAAAAGAATGTATACTTTCTTTCAAGGTGTATTATTATTATTATTATTATTATCATTTTACTTGTAGATGTGTATGTCTGAGTGGGTTTGTATGCCACATGTATGCAGATATTAGGGGATGCCAGAGGAGGGAGTTACATCTGCTGGAATAGGAGTTAGATCTAGTTGCAAGCTATTGAGGAGGTGCTTAATTTTTGTTTGTGTGTGTATTTGTGTGTGGTGTGTCTGTGTGTTTGTGTGCAGGAACACATGTGTACACATGTAGGCAAAAAAACAATGGAGAATGTATCACTCTCTGCCTCATCCCTTTTGGATAGGACATCATTGAGCTTGAGACTCCATGTTTTATGGCTCTGGTGGTGGCCAGCAAAGGTCAAATATCTTCTTATGTCTTCTTTCCTCCTTTAACACTGGGATTACTCACCCACAGGTGGCTATTTGCAAGGTTTGGGATCCCAGCTCTGGTTCTCATACTTGCATAGTGGGAACTCTTACCTTGTGAGCCATCCCCCTGGCCTGGAGATCCCTATGCAATGATCTTTTCTAAAGATGTGTGTGTGTGTGCATGTGTGTGTGCGCATGTGTGTGTTTGACGTGTGTGCAGGTACCTGTGGAGAACAGAAGGGACTGCTGGATTCTCTTGAACTGAATCAGTGGTTGTGTGTAGTTCATTGGTGACTGGAAAGGAATTTGGGTCCTTTGGAAGAGCTTAAACCATGTAACCAGCTTGAAGATCCCCATTTTTAACTGTCCTAGGACCACAGGGGTCAAGTATAAGGACTGAGTACAGACTATGGGAAGTACCCTCAGTGTGTTCACATGCTTCTGTAATTCTTTTTTTTTTTATGATTTGTTTATTTTATTATGTACACAATGTTCTGTCTGCATGTATACCTGAATGCCAGAAGAGGGCACTAGATTTCATCAGAGATGGTTGTGAGCCACCATGTGATTGCTGGGAATTGAACACAGGACCTCTGGATGCACAAGCAGAGCTCTTAACCTCTGAGCCATTTCTCCAGCCCCTTAAAGATTTATTTATTTATTATTTATACATTATTCTGTGTGCATGTGTGCCTGCATGCCAGAAGAGGGCACAGGATTGCATTTATAGATGGTTATAAGCCACAATGTGGTTGCGGAGAATTGAACTCCAGACCTTTGGTAGAACAGCCAGTGCTCTTAACCTCTGAGCCATCTCTCCAGCCCTGCTTCGTAACTCTTATGACTTCTGTCACTACTGATTGTAACATGAACCAATGATTGACATCTCTAATATCATTTAATTCAAATGGCCATACTGTATACTAAAACTATAGCTGCTTCTTGCCATTATTTGTATGTGTGTTTGCTATTTTCCATTTTCTTGCTAAAATTCCAAAAGCAGTTGTTGCTCCTTCTTCTGCATCTCCAAGCAGGAAGCAGAATTTTTACTAGTTGCAGCTAGCTGCTTTGGCTGAAACAGTAAACAGTAATCTGTGATGACAGCAAGCTGTAATGACTTATCCACCCTGAGCAGGGGAGGGTTTGTTAGTGACAAGCTCACCTCTAGGGCAGTTTATCTATGCAGGAATCCCTCAGTAATGGTATCTAGTGAGTGCTGCATGAGAGATCTATGTCTTTTTGCTATAGAAGCTGTGAGGTAGGTATGGTGACATGCATAGTAACTCCCACTGTTAGTGACAATGCCCCTGGGAGCAAATCTGGTGTTGCTCTAGCCCTGGCAGGAGAGCAAGCTCAGTGTGTCTGCATGGAATGCTAGGAGCCAGCTAGCCTTGATCAGTGCTGAGAAAAATGTCTGGAGTGGGTTGGGGAACACAGTTCACTCAGTAAAGACCTTGCTTCATAAGTCATCTATCAGACACTAAGAAGATGCCTTTGTCTGTGAAGGGCTTGCCATGAAAGCACATTGACTTGAGTTCCACCTTGGGAAACTCTGTGCAATAACCCTTGTGATTCCAGGTCTGAGGAGGTGGACAAAAGTGGTTTCCTAGGGACTCACTGACCAGCCTAAGCTAGTCCTTAGCAAAAGGAGTGGGATCCAAGGTAATATTTGCTCAAGCCTTTAACTGTGAACTTGGCATAGCCTCACTTCACCTGTGAAGATAATCTTTTTTTTTTTAAATTACACTTTATTCACTTTGTATCCCCCCATAATCCTCTCCCTCCTCCCCTCCCGGTTCCACCCTTCCTCCCCTTTCTGCATGCATGCCCCTCCCCAAGTCCACTGATAGGGGAGGTCCTCCTCTCCTTCCTTCTGATCTTAGTCTATCAGATCTCATCAGAAGTGGCTGCATTGTCATCTTCTGTGGCCTGGTAAGGCTGCTCCCCCCTCAGGGGGAGGTGATCAAAGAGCAGACCAATCAGTTTATGTCAGAGGCAGTCCCTCTTCCCTTTCTATGTGACCCACTTAGACACTAAACTACCATGGACTACATCTGTGCAGGGGTTCTAGGTTATCTCCATGCCTGGTACTTGGTTGGAGTATTAGAATCTTAGATAATCTTAATGACAAGAGCAGGTTGGCTCGTGGGTATGTCTGTGGGAATTTGTCCATTTTGAGCAGCACCATTCCAGTCCTGAGGTACATAAGAGTGGAGAAGGCAGCTGATGATAATCAAACAAGAATTCACGAGTTTATTATCTCTGCTTTTGACTGACTGTGGGTTTGACATTTTACATTCCTGTTTTGACTTTCCCACAGCAACGGACCTTTACCTATAATTGTAAGAGGAAAAAAATCTCTTCTTCCCTACTTCGTTTTGTTTTCACAGCATTTTATCACAGAAACAGAAATGCAAGTAGAAAAGTCTTTAAGCTTGCTTTATTGATATTTTAAAATTGAAAACATTTTGATATAAAGGAAGTATTGTCTCTGGCATTGGCAACCTTAATGGGAAGTGTTGACTGTGCTGGAATTTCAGCTTCTCAGCAGGTGAGAGGATTGCTTGGCTGTGGTGAAGACCCATTTCCTTTACCATGGTAATAACTTCCTGTTTTCTGCCCTTCCTTTGCACAATGAGGTGTTTGAGGCTTGACCTAGCATTTTCCTGCAAAACTGTCTGGAATTGTCTTCTTCACAATGCACCACTTTAGAAAACAACTGTGCTTCTCCTGCACCTGAGCATCTTGAAGGCACAAAGGTATCCGAGGAGAGAGAATGAGGATGGCAGAAATAAAATATCATAGTTTCAGTTTCAAGTTAACCCCTCCCTCATTATTGCCATTACCAACTAAAATAATGCATCAGTCAATGAAATATCAGTGCCCATTTTTTACTTTGATAGTCATTCTTCAGGTAGCTGTGTTTTCTGTTCTGCATTGTGCAATTTTTTTCTTAAGTTTGTTGCTGCCAGCTCTTTCAGATCAAGACTCTTTAACTGCAAAAGCTCTTTAACTTGTTGCCTAAAGTTGGCAATCATTGTTACCTCTAAATACCTGTTTTCTGATGTTTAAGGAAAGAGAGTCCAATTCACCTCCAGATTTCTTTTCCCACCCATGTCTGGGATGTCATTCCAACTATTAATAGGAATACTAACATTTCACACCAATCACCACCTCTGCTGTAAACCTTGCAAGAGTGTGGTCTCAGAGACCACAGCCATAAAGTTTGATAACAATGTCTCTGTCACAGTGTGAAGCTGAATGTGCCCTTCAGGCTCACAGTTTCAATTATTTTTTTGGTCCCAGCTTGTGGCACTATATTAAGGCAGTGTGTCCTTTAAGACTTGGGGCCTGAGTGATATAAAAGTTACTCTTAGTATTCTGTGAAGGATCAAACCTTCTCTCTCTGCTTTCTGCAATGAAGGAGACTCAGCCACAGGTAGCGCAAGAGTATATGGGATGGGCTGCCTGACTTCCCTGCCATAAACTAAAGCTTTTCTGAAGTCAGGAGCCAAGAGATCTTTCCTCTCTTAATTTTTCTTTTTGAGATATTTTGATAATGTGGGACAAGGTAACTAAGAAAGGTGGGGACATAGCTCAGTCAGTGAAATCCTTGCCACGCAAGCATGAAAATTTGAATTAGATTTCTATCATCCATATAAGATGACAGAGTATGATTCTGTATATTTTTAACCCCAGTGCTAGGACCTAGAGGCAAGCAGATTCTTAGGGTTAGCTGGTACACCATTCTAATTGAACCCATGAGCTCCCAGTGCACTGGGAGACCCTGTCTCGAAGGTAAGGTAAGAGCAGTAAAAGAAGATAGCCTTTGTCCACCTGTTTTCTCCATATGCGTGCATATATATTGCCACACTCACACTCCATCTATGCAAGGACACACACACACACACACACACATATATATATATACACACACACATATGTATATATATACCACACACACAAGAATAGCAAATACTGTTTGTGTAAATCATCAAAGTCATCATATAGTAAGTGAAATGAACCAATCAAGAACCACAAGATCTCACTATATGTGGAATCAAAAATGTTCATTTCATGGAGATTAAAAGTAGATTATTGTTTTTCAGACAATGGAGACCAAGAGACTTGGAACAATGAGAAAAGCTACTACCTGATAAAGGCTTAAGTGACCAGTGGTTACTAAGTTAAGAATAAAAGATCAGCTGTGAGTCATTGGTTATAGTGACTATAAATCACAATACAATGTGCTTTCAAAAAGCTACAAGAAAATATTTCATATTTTTTCATCTTAGAGAAATGATGAATGAGGTGCATGCTTTGATTAAGCTGATTTTAAGTTTTCACAATGTGTACAAATAAATGAGATATCACAAGATACAAGGAGTATGGATTCTGAAGTATCATATAACACAATGTGTATTGGTACTAATGTATCACCTGACATCTTATTCCATGTACATTGTTTCTCTTCGGTTTGACAACCAGAAAACGAATTTAAGAACAGGGATATAACTCTGTTGGTGAGGAGCCTTTCTGGATTGCTCCACATAAGCCACCCATGGTAGCAATTGCTTATTGGTCTGACACTTTTTGGGGAAGGTAGAGCCTCAGAATTTTAAGGTGATCCTTAGCAACATAGTAAGTTTAAAGCCAGTTTAACTTACAGGAGACAATTTACTGTTTTCTTTATTTTCTTTTTCTGGAATATGACTTTTTAATTCATATATATATATAACATAATTATTTAATATATTATTTTTATATGTATATATAAATATATTTTATATATTGTGTACAATATATAAAAATAATATATACAATAATATATATAAATTATTGTATTCACTTTACATCCCGATCATAGCCCCCTCCCTCACCTCCTCCTAGTCCCAGCCTCCCTCTCTCATTTTCCTTTCCCCCTCCCCTAGTCTCCAGAAAGGCAGAGACCTCCTCCCCTACCAACTGACCCCTGCCTCTCAAGTTTCTTCAGGACTGCCTACATCCTCTTCCTTTGTGGCCTGATTTGATTCGCTGCCTGCTGGGTGGAGTCTTTCAGAAGACAACTATGATAGGTTCCCATCTGGTTCTCTCTCTTCAACTGATCCAATGTCTATTCTATTTCCCCTTCGGAATGAGAACTAAGCATTCTCCCTAGGGTCCTCCTTGTTAGATCTGTGGATTACAGTATGGTTATCCTGTATAATATGCCCAATATCCACTTATAAGTGAGTATATACCATGGGTGTGTTCCTGGGTCTAGTTTACCTCACTCACGATATCTTTTCCAGATCAATCCATTTGACAGCAAATTTCATGATATCCTTGTTTTTAATAGCTGAATTCCATTGTGTAGATGTACCATAGTTTCTTTAACCACTCTTTGATTGAGAGACATCTAAACCAAGTGCAGCAAAGATCTCAAAATAAAACCAGATACACCAAATCTATTAAAAGAAAACATGGGGAAGAGCCTTGACCTCATTGGCACAGGAGGCAACTTCCTGAACAGAACACTAACAGCTCAGAAAATTAGAAACAGCTCTACCTCAATACCAAGCTATACCACTCCTAGGCATATACCCTAAAGGTGCTTTATACATCAACAAAGACATTTACTCAACTATGTTCATAGCAGCTTTGTTCATAATAGCTAGAAATGGTAAACAACCCAGAAGACAATTTCTGAAAAAAAAAAAAAAAAGCCACACCAAATAAACAGTTTACCAATTTGAAACAAACAAACAAAAACAAAACAAAACAACAACAGCAAACACACACACACACAAATGAAAAAGCAAGTCCCCATCTGAGTTGTGAGTGTGTAATATAATGTGCTGGAGAAATGACTTCTCTGTTATTAAATACTATGACTACTTGCTCAGAAATTGTCTAAAAAGGTCCTGCCACGAGCCTTGCACACTAACAGATACCAGGAAACAAGGTGGCCAAGCCCTTGCTGAATGTTTAAGTCTGTAATTTTATATGATAAATCCTATCAAAGTAATTCCAACTAATAATGAAGGAAATTAAGGCAAAGTGGGTTTAAATAAACTTCCTCTTAATAAAGAAGGAGATGATGCTGTGGCTGTGGCTCAGATCAGTAGGTAAAGACCTTGGGTTGCCTGCATAAAGCCCTGGTTTTCAGTCCATTATCACAGGGACCAGGCGGGTGGTGCTCACCTTTAACTCTAGCAGTTGGCATGTGAAGACTGAAAGATTAGAATCTCAAGGCTGGCCTTGGCTCTAAAGGAGTGTGAGACTCTAATGGACTACATGAGACCCTGTCTCAAACATAGACGCAAGGGTACAAACCAGAGCCTTGCAGACCATACGCTGCTTTAAAATTTGTTTGAATCACCACTGCAACATAATTTAGGGCTGAATGGCTCAGAGGAGAGCCCGCCCTGTAATACGAAGATTCCAGTGAGCTCTTCCAACAGGCACCTGTATACACAAACATTCACAAGTTTTCCCTGAAGATGAAATTGTAGACAAGTGGCTCTATTGTTTCATCTCACCAGCTGCACTTTCTCTGAAGAGTGAATTTACTGAGCACAAATCCCCAGGGAGAAGATGCTAATTAAGGCACAGGCTTCCTAGCCAGCTGTTTCATACAGAGAGTTAGTTCATGTTTAAATATCCAGGCTATAAAGAAGAGGTACTCTAGCAGAAGCCTGTGCAAGCTGCCAGAAGGTATTTCTTTTCGAATGGCAATAGAAGCAGCGGCTGACAACAATGTGATCTGTAAGTAACAGATAGCAGCTGTTCCAGTTCCCTCTGAGAGGGCCCAGGGAGAATCCATGAACATGGACTTGAACAGGGCCACTTCCATGCCTTACCCAACACCTTCCTACACTGCAGTTGTAAGGTCAAAGTACAGAGTCAGGTGTTGGCTCTCACCTTCCACCTTGTTGAAGCAGGGTCTCTTGTTCTATATTCTGTGTACTGATCATGCTGGCCCAGAGCCTCTGAAATTCTTCTGCTGTTGCTTCCCCTCTTGGTGCAGGAGCTCTGGAGTTACAGATACTTTGTCTGGATTTACATGGGTTCTGGGTTTCTAGACTCAAAGCCATTACCATAGAACTATTGGAAGGTTTAGGATAACTCACAACTACCAAACACTTAATAAAGAAAAAATAAAAATAAATTAATAAGCTCACAAATTATAATTAGCCAAATATTTTCAATCATATTAAATAGATGGGTTAAGATTTTTATTTGATCTGGTGCTTTAGCTATGTGAGGATTTAAGTTAAATGACCCAGAGGCAACATATTTTTTTTTTTTTCAAATCAGTGATAATGGCATGTGCTTGTAATCTTAGCAATAGGGAGCAGAGACAGGCAGGTCCATGGAGTTCGAGGCTCACTGGCACATTGTGCACAGACAAATGGACCCACCACACACACACACACACACACACACACACACACACAATTAAAACTCAAGAAATTGAAGAAAACGATTTGGTGAGAGCCTGTAATGGATGGCACAAGGCCTTACTTTACATTTTGTCAGAGTCTAACAGAAACCTCTGTGCAGCAGACATGAACATCCTCACTGTGTTGCTAAGAAGCAGAGGTGCCTGGTGATATTTCAGAATCCCCACAGTGAAGGACAGCTTAACTCCTTGTTTCCTGGCTGAATTCCTAAGACATTTGCCTGTCTCTTAACCCAGACCATAAATACTACCATCAACGTCAGGACCTCAGTGTCTCAGCCACCACTGCTCCCACTAGATTGTGGTGGGCATAAAAAGAGAGAAAAGAGGAGTTGGAACTGAGATTGTTATTTCCTGGGAAAAAAAAAACTATACTTTTGTTTTGTAGTTGGTAGTGAGCCATAGCTAGTTTTTATTTTTTAAGTTATTATTTTATTTCTAAAAGGCACAATAAAATGAATACATTACAAGTGTCAACTATCTAGTAATTTATTTGTTATTACAATTAAACAAAATTTACCAAAAGCCATGCTGAACATATACCATGAATTCCCAATGATTATTTTATAAAATACTAATTAGGTAGAGTGAGTTTGTTTAAATATTGATTTTACATACACAACTCTAACCATTATAATTAAGCTATTATAGTTGATTTTGAATAACTAAATTAAAAATCACAATCATGTGGATGTTTAGTATTTAATTCAGAGCAAGGTTTAAACACAGAGAAATTACAAAGAATAAATCTGTCATGCTTCAGAAAAGAACCTATTTTTCCAGAAAATGACTGTATTGGTTACTGTTCTCATGACTATGAAATAATACCTCCAAAAGTGAATTAAGGAATTAGCAGTTTACTTTGGCTCACAGTTTTAAGTGTAGTCCAACATGGCAGGAAGGTCAAGGGGGGAGCAGTATGAGGCAGCTGCTCACACTGTATCTGTAATCAGGAAGCAAGGACTGGAGAAAGCTGAATCTGAGCTCTTTTCCTTTCTAGGATCCCTCCCCAAGAAGTGATGTCACCATACTGAGAATGGCCCTTCCCACTTCACTTTAGTTTACTCAATCTAGAACTGTGTAGCAGACCTCCCCAGAGATCTGACTCCTACGTAGTGCTGGATCCTGTCACATTGACAATATTAACCACTGCAGTGACTATAAGAAATATAATGTCTAAAAACAGATTTAAGAAAGTTATTGTCCTTTCAGAAAACATGAAACTTCTGAAGTATATGAATATGAGCAAGGTGCTTTGTCGAGTTCATAAAAATGCTATTGTGTGAACAGTATTATCTGGAACCTTAAATACCAGGGCAGATTGAGATCACAATACGATTTGGAAATAAAATTAGTCTCTAAAATAATTTGCTCCACCCTGTAGACTCTCTTGTATCCATCTGTCTAAATCAGTGGTTCTCAATGCATGGGCTATGAGCCCCACAGAGATCACTTATCAGATATACTGCATATAAGATGTTTACATTATGTTTCATAACAATAGCACAATTTCAGTTATGAAGTAGCAACAAATAATTTTATGGTTGCGGGTCGCCACAGCATGAGGAACTGTACTAAATGGATGAAACACTAGGAAGGTTGAAAACCAATGGCACAGATCCAATTTTGTGTAGTTAACTATAGAGGAGACAACTGAAAATGCTGTTTCGCTTTTCTGTTGTGCTTCAAGATTAAGAGAGGATTTATTTCTGATACAGTTTAGTCATCTTGATACCCAAATTCTTCCTGCCTGTTCCTGGAGTATCTCTCCCCTCCAATGTACAGGGGTGCCACTGTGATAAACTGTGGAAGTGTGCTGTGATCTCTGAGGGTGGGAGTAGCCTGCAATGCTTTTTGCCTGTCATTAGCTTGCACTGTGGTCTTGAGCAGTCTGTAAACGAATTCACCCTACAGCCAGGTAAGACTGTGTCCTGGGTTATTTTGAAATCATTTAAGTTCCCTGTGTGAGAGCCAATATTTAAATGCACTCTTCCCAGAAGCTGCTGTAATCCCCGTTGACATATTACTAATTGTGCACATGCCCTGTGTTTGTGCTCCAGCTTTCCCCAGGAGGATCAAAGCACTTTGCAAGTATTAATTGCAAACAATAAATAATGCCTTGGATTTCTATGGGACCCATCACTGACTACTTAAATGTTTGTCTTTCCCAGCATTCTAACAGTAACAGCAGCACTACCACCCAAGGGCAAAAATAAGCAAGCCTAGTCTCCCTGTGGCAGAAGACCACAACACCCATCTGGCATCTTTCACTAAAGTGAACATGGATACCTGAGACAACAGTTTTATAAACTGATGATCATGGAGGTGACAGTGGCTTTTAGCATGAAACCATGGTCCTGCATTTACTTTAGCTATTGTGTATTGTGTTAATCAGCAATAAAAATGAACGGGGAAGGAGAATTTAAGCCATAGGCCATGATTCTCCAATTGGGAATTAAAAAAAAAAAAAAAAAAGAATTGTGTTTAAAATGCTTCAGTGATTAATTCCCAACTGTAGCTGAAATCTCTGGTCTCCTTTCTAGCAGAAGGAGTTTTTAAAGAAGAAATGATGCAGATAAGATGCCCTCTGTGTCAGAACTTGCTTTATGTTTGTCCCTCATTATCCAGAGAAAGGAGGTAAAGGAGATATGTGGGTTTTACTTTGGTTACCATAGAACTCAAGTATGATTGAATTAGAATTCAACGAATGTGTTTTGAGTCCTATGTTTTTCCTTAAAACATAAATAAATAAAAACTATTGGTATCTTTCTATATTAATTTACCACTCCAGTATTTCACCTGTTTTTTAAAGTTTCTTATCAGAGCACAGAAATCTAAAATTGAGATGAATTTTAGGTGTCTGAGAATTCTGCTAGACTGTTGCCTACCCAGAAAACTGTGCACACTCAGTTGCTAGCAGTTGCTAATGAGACAAACTCCAGGCAGCCTTCTCTGTGTTCACCACTGTGCTTGTTTTTTTTTTTTTTTTTTTTTTTTTTTCTCTAAATCCCTGTGATGTGAAAGAGGACCTTAAATATGATGTGAAATTAACAGACATCTATTCAGAACCATTTTAACAGTGACAAAAATAATGACACAGAAGGATATCATCTGTTTTGATGATGATGGAAATGAAGAAAATGGTGATGAATGTTATGGTAACAGTGACCAAGGTGGTGCAGTTTAACCTGGTTCCTTATTGTTTTCCTGAGGATGTAGCTTGAGAGATGAAAAATCAAAAACAATAAATAAAATAATAATTGGATATGTAACTTAACATTTCTTAGTGTTATGCTCCAGATACTCAGTGTATTTTAGATAGTTTCATGCTGCACAAGTTTATGAACTGCTTATTCATTTTGCGTCTGGATGCTTGTATGATTGACCAAGGTCATTTAGAGAATATCTTGAGGCCCCAGAACCTGATAAAAACTGTCTGAAGTCATTACTCTTCTTTCTTTCCCCTCAGAAAAAGCCTGCTAATGAATAGGTGCATGATCTCAAGATTTGAATGTAACCAACATATTACAGACCTCTATACTGATTATGTTATTCAAAAAGTGTTAGGTGTCTTATGGAAGAAGATGGTTTTTGACCTCATTTAGCATAGCCAGATTTTGTTTGATGTTCTGGAGGAACTAAGCTGAAGTTGAGCTCGCAGCATGATTTTAGTTCAAAGTCATATTAGGTGTGGCTACCTATCCATTGGACAAGTCGGTCATCTGTCTGTAACAGCTTCTTGCTCATGGTGCTTAGACTGGCACTTTTGGTCTCTACCTCCCTCTAAAATTTCAGTCTCACACATCTTGCTAGTTATTTAAATAATAATATTCTATGCAAAATATGGTGCTATATTTTATACTTGCTATTCCTATCCACCCTAGACTGAAGAACTGAATTTGCAGTTTTCTTTTTTTAATATTTTTTAATGTTATTAATTACACTTTATTCATTTTGTATCCCCCATAAGCCCCGCCCTCCTCCCCTCCCGATCTCACCGTTCCTCCCCTTTCTGCATGCATGCCACTCCTCAAGTCCACTGATAGGGGAGGTCTTCCTCTCCTTATTTCTGATCTTAGACTATCAGTTCTCATCAGAAGTGGCTGCATTGTCATCTTCTGTGGCCTGGTAAGGCTGCTCCCCCCTCAGGGGGAGGTGATCAAAGAGCAGGCCAATCAGATTATTTAAGAGACAGTCCCTCTTCCCATTACTATGTAACCCACTTGGAAACTGAACTGCCATGGGCTACATCTGTGCAGGGGTTCAAGGTTATCTCCATGAATAGTCCTTGGTTGGAGTATGAGTCTCTGGGAAGTTCCCTGTGTTCAAATTTTCTTGTTCTGTTGCTCTCCTTGTGGAGTTCCTGTCCTCTCCAGCTCTTGCTATTTCCCCTTTCTTACATAAAATTCCATTCACTCTGCCTGATAGTTGGACATCAGGCTCAGCATCTGCTTTGATAGTCTGCAGGGCAGAGGCTTCCAGAGGCCCTCTGTAGCAGGTTCCTAGGTTGTTTCCTGTTTTCTTCTTCTTCTAATGTCCATCCTCTTTGCCTTTCAGGTTGGGGATTGAGCATTTTATTTAGGGTCCTCTCTTTTGCTTAGTTTGTTTAGATGTACCGATTTTAGTGGGTTTATCCTTGCAGTTTCTAAACTACTTCTTCAGACTGTCACCTACTATACAAGGTCTCCTAAAGGATTATGTGTAAGATCACTTAATCTTCTCATGGTGCTGTTTTGGGAAGTCATGGAACCTTGGGGAGGTAGGACCTGGGCCTCCAGGGGAGATCTTCAAGCATCGCTTCCTCATCTTAATGCAAGCCCCATTTTTCCTTCCATGTTCTGGTATCCAAGGCAAGATTAAAATAAAACTGTAATTGATCTAAGAATATCAACATCCCAGAGAGGGTTCTCATCTTTGAGGAGATGAAATTTAAGAGTCCTAACTTAATGCAACTCTCCCCCCCTTCACTCCAAGATGCTGAGTAACGAAATGCCTGTGACAACAAGCAAGACATGGTGGCTTTGTGATGTTCTGCATGTGGGAAATGCCCAAAGCTATTTAAGAGATAGTTATTATTCTTTGTGTTAATGATTTCAGAAAGTGGTTTAGAAAATCATCTCTAACTGAACATCATTTATATTTTCATACATGGAAGTGTGTGAAGCAGGTTAAAATTGCTTTGTCTCCTATCAGTGGACTTGGGGAGGGGCATGAGTGAAGAAGGAGGAGGGAGGGTGGGATCAGGAAGGGAGGAGGGAGGGGCTTATGGGGGGAATACAAAGTGAATAAAGTGTAATTAATAAAAAATAAAAAAAATTGCTTTGCCTTCTTTATATTTGGGAGAACACTGGTGTGGTGTTGACAGGCTCTGAGAAGATACAAGGCCCACAGGTATGGGTTTTATTCTGACTAACCTAAATTTTCACATCAGTGAACTGGTGAAATCATATTAAACCCAGAAGATATGTGTGTGTGTGTGTGTGTGTGTGTGTGTGTGTGTGTGTGTGTGTGTTAGCCAGAGGTCATCTACTGTCATCTCAGGAAGCACTTCCACCTATTGAGACATCTTAGTTCAACAAAAAGTATATTTTTAATGCTTCTTCCCTGGACAGTTTTATGTCACTTTGTCTGCAACTAAAGTCATCTAAGAGAAGGGAACCTCAATTAAGAATTTTCTTCCATAAGATTTGGCAGTAAGGCATTTTCTTAATTAGTGATTTATGTGGGAGGGTCCATCACATGTCAGTGATGCCATTCCTGGGCCTGTGGCCCTGGGTTCTATAAGTAAGCAGGCTGAACAAGCCATAAGGAAAAAGCCTGTAGGCAGCACTCCTAAATGGCCTTTATGTGAGCAACTTTCTTCATATCACAGCCCTGTTTCAGTTACTGCCCTGGCTTTCTTCTATGATGGACTACAAGGTAAAAGTATAAACAAAGTAAACTTTTTCTTTCTCAATTTTTTTTTTTTTTTTTTTGTCATGATGTTTCATTACAGCAATTGTATCCTAACTAAGACAAGTTGGCACCAGGGTTTTACTATGACAGGTCTGACCATATTATTTTGGGAGGAATATAGAATGACTTTATGACTTTGGGCCAGAATATCCATTGGGTGTTGGGAACTTAGTGAGATGTTCTGTAGGAGGGTGGGAGATAAGAATGTTGAAAAGGGGGGGGCAGAGCCAAGATGGCGACTAGCACACACAGTTTCCAAGCTGTGGAAGAGAAAAAGTTCTGAGTTGATGAGTGGAAGAACTTCTGAAGCCAGGGAAACAACGGAGAGACTTTCTAAACAACAGGGAACATCGCCGGAGGTGAAAACCTTGGTCTCGGGTCACCCAGGGACTTGTTTGGGGAAGGTGAGAAACGATCCTTTGATCTCTCGGCACTCCCCTCCCCCAGACCTCCCTCCTCCTCGGCACAGCGGACTCGCCTTTCTCAGCGCAGACCTAACTGCCTGGGGCCTGCAGCCACTGAGGCTGAGCCCCAAGTCCTTTATCGGCAAAGGCCAGCAGTACTGTGTCTCGGAGCCCCAGATTCACGCGCGGCAGCTGCACCATCCTCCCAGGGCCCGAGTCTGCTAGACACCATACTAGCTCCGCAGGATCGCGATCACTGACGGTACGGCCCGCCCAATCCCACAGTGACAGAGAATACGCTATATACTCACCAAAACCAGACAGAAACGCCATACAAGCTAGACACACCAGGCGCTGGGCCTCCGAAGCTTGGAGAGCACAGTAAAGAGACCCCAGGACTTCCCAGAAAGCATCTGGACTAGCAACCCAGTCTCCAGTTACAACCGGACTTTCTAACCTGGCGGCGGAGCAGCACTGAGCTGGCGGGGCACATCAGCCCTCCAGTTTAAGACTAACCAGGGCCAAACCAGAGAACAGAAAGGCTGGTTACCCCGATTCCCACTGACGTGACCACCCTGAAATCTCCAGCTGCAGCAAGACCTCATAACCTGGCAGTGACAGCAGCACGGAACTGGCGGAGCACATCAAAGAAGCAGGGCCAAACCAGAGAGCAGACAGCCCAGATACGCCAATCTCTGCCAAGTGTCCTGCCTGTAAGTGAGTGCACCCTTGAGAATCTGCAGCTCCACTGATCCTGGCTTCTTCTAAAACAGAAGCCAGGCATCGAACCCCCTCCCACCCATATACCCACTTTGGGAAACAGAGGGGCACTTGGAACATTGAAGTTCCTGCTCTGTGGGTCTAATTGAGGAGTTAAGGCAGTTAATGCCAGAAATTGCGCTGCGATCATCACTAGTGCCTGCGACATATACATTGCAGAGCCCCTCCCACACACTCAAGGGTTCAACATTAGCCATCACTCTGTACCTCGAGACACACGCCCACACCCACTTACACACACACACACACACATATACACACACACGCACGCACGCTTGCATTTGCCTCTGTTTGCGCCTGCGTACTTTCCTCCCACAGGTACAGCTAGTCCCCAGCGTATGCTAAGGACACGGGACCTCTCTCTACTTCCTGAAGAATTCTCCAGACTTGAGAGAGAGACAGTACCAGTCTGATCGGCTGAATCCAAAAACAAACAGGGAAGGTCTCAGATAAGCCAATGGCCAGGGGTAGGCGAAAGAACATTTCCAACATAAATCAGGACATCATGACTTCACCAGCAAACCCCAAAATCGATGGATATTCCAATTCATCAGAAGCACAGGAAAATGACCTTAAAGCCATGCTTGCTCAATTATTTGAGGCTCATAAGGAGGAAATGAACAAATCTTTCAAAGAGTTGGCCAGTCAATTGGAGGTAAAGAAAGAAGAAATAGACAAAACCCTTAAAGAAACACAGGCAAACATAGCCAAACAAATAGAGGCACAAGTAGAGAAAAAATTAGTGGCATACAAAAAGGAAATGAACAAAGAAATAGAGTCCATCGTAGAGAGACAGGAATCCAAATTCAAACACATAAAAGAAATGGTGCAAGGCATGAAAACAGAATTAGAATCAATAAAGAAAACACAAAATGAGAAAACTCTTGAGCTGGAGAACTTGGAGAAAAGATCAGGAATCACAAAAGTAAGCATCACCAACAGAATACAAGAGATGGAAGAGAGAATCTCTGGAGCTGAAGACACACTTGCAGAAATTGATACTTCTCTCAAAGAAAAAGTAAAATCAGAAAAATTCCAATCACAAAATATCCAAGAAATCAAGGATGCTATGAAAAGACAAAATCTAAGAATAATAGGAATTGATGAAAAAGAAGACTCCAGGCTCCAAGGTCCAGAAAATATTTTCAAAAAAATCATAGAAGAAAATTTTCCCAACTTAAAGAAAGAGATGTCCATAAATATACAAGAGGCCTACAGAACACCAAATAGACTAGACCAGAAAAGAAACACATCACGTCACATCATAGTCAAAACACTAAATCTACAGAACAAAGAAAAGATATTAAAAGCAGCAAGGGAAAAAGGCCAAGTAACATATGAAGGTAGACCTATCAGAATCACACCAGACTTCTCATCAGAAACTATGAAAGCCAGAAGGGCCTGGGCAAGCATCATGGAGACTCTAAGAGATCACAAATGTCAACCCAGACTACTATACCCTGCAAAGCTTTCAATCAACATAGATGGAGAAAACAAAATATTCCATGACAAAACTAAATTTACACAATATCTATACAGCAAACCAACCCTACAGAAGATACTAGAAGGAAAACTCCAATCCAACGAAAACGAATTCACCCAAGAAAACAGGGCATACAGATAATGTCCCAACAAAAATGAAAAGAAAACAAGCAATGAAACAAGGTAAGATCATCGACTCCATTACAAAAGGAACTAACATGCATTGGTCAATATTATCTATCAATATTAATGGACTCAACTCACCAATAAAAAGACACAGGCTAACAGAATGGTTACGGAAACAGGACCCAACATTCTGTTGCATCCAAGAAACACACCTATGCAACAAAGATAAACACTACCTCAGAGTAAAGGGCTGGAAAAATGTTTTTCAAGCAAATGGTTCCAGAAAACAAGCTGGAGTAGCCATCCTAATATCTAATAAAATAGACTTTCAACCCAAGTTAATCAAAAAAGATAAGGAGGGCCACTATATTCTCATCAAAGGAAAAATCCAACAAGAGGACATCACAATTTTGAATATCTATGCCCCAAATACAAGAGCACCTACATTCGTAAATGAAACAATATTAAAGCTTAAATCATACATTGATCCTAATACCTTAATAGTGGGAGACTTCAACACCCCACTCTCATCAAGGGACAGATCAACCAGACAGACACCAAATAGGGAAATGAAAGCACTCACAGAATCCCTAAATCAAATGGACCTAATAGATGTCTACAGATCTTTTCACCCAAACTCAAAAGAGTACACCTTCTTTTCAGCACCATATGGAACCTTCTCCAAAATAGACCATATAGTTGGTCACAAAGCAAGCCTCAACAGATACAAAAGGATTGAAATAATTCCTTGTATACTATCTGACCACCATGGACTAAAGCTGGACATCAACAACAACAGAAACAACAAAAAGCCGACACGCACATGGAAACTGAACAACTTACTACTCAATGACAGCTGGGTCAAGGAAGAAATAAAGAAAGAAATTAAAGACTTTCTAGAATTCAATGAAAATGAAGGCACAACATACCCAAATTTATGGGACACATTGAAAGCAGTGCTCAGAGGAAAATTTATAGCACTAAGTGCCTACAAGAAGAAATCCGTAACATCACATACAAACAACTTATTGGCCCAACTGAAAAACCTAGAAAAAAAAGAAGCAGATACACCCAAGAGGAGCAGACGGCTGGAAATAATCAAACTAAGGGCAGAAATCAATCAATTAGAAACAAATAAAATTATCCAAAGAATCAATGAAACAAAAAGCTGGTTCTTTGAGAAAATCAACAAGATAGACAAACCCTTAGCCAAACTAACTAAAAAGCAGAGAGAAACCATACAAATCAGCAAAATCAGAAAGGAAAATGGGGACATAACTACAGACACTGAGGAAATCCAAACGATTATTAGGTCATACTACAAAAGCCTATATGGCACAAAATTTGAAAATCTAAATGAAATGGATAACTTTCTTGACAGATTCCATCTACCAAAATTAAGTCAAGATCAGGTAGAAAGACTGAATAGTCCTATATCTCCCAAGGAAATAGAAGCAGTCATTAACAGTCTCCCCTCCAAAAAAAGCCCTGGACCAGATGGCTTCAGCGCAGAATTCTACAAGACCTTCAAAGAAGTACTAACACCAATTCTCCTCAAACTATTCCATAAAATAGAAACAGAAGGAACACTACCAAACTCATTCTATGAAGCCACAGTCACTTTGATACCTAAACCACACAAAGATCCAACAAAAAAAGAGAACTTCAGACCTATCTCTCTTATGAACATTGATGCAAAAATACTCAATAAAATACTTGCAAACCGAATCCAAGAACACATCAAAGATATCATCCACCATGACCAAGTAGGCTTCATCCCAGGAATGCAAGGGTGGTTCAACATACGGAAATCCATCAATGTAATCCACCACATAAACAAAATGAAGGAGAAAAACCACATGATCATCTCCTTAGATGCTGAAAAAGCATTTGACAAAGTCCAACACCCATTCATGTTTAAAGTCTTGGAGAGATCAGGGATACAAGGCACATACCTAAAGATAGTAAAGGCAATATACAGCAAGCCTATAGCCAACATCAAACTCAATGGAGAGAAACTTAAATCAATCCCACTGAAATCAGGGACAAGACAAGGCTGCCCACTCTCTCCATATCTCTTTAACATTGTACTTGAAGTCCTAGCCAGAGCAATAAGACAACTAAAGGAGATCAAGGGGATACAAATCGGAAAGGAAGAGGTCAAAGTGTCACTATTTGCAGATGATATGATAGTATACATGAGCGAACCCAAAGATTCAACCAGAGAACTTCTTCAGCTGATAAACACCTTCAGCAAAGTGGCAGGATACAAAATCAACTCAAAAAAATCAGAAGCCCTCTTGTATACCAAAGACAAAAAGGCTGAGAAAGAAATTAGGGAAACAACACCCTTCACAATAGCCACTAACAACATAAAGTACCTTGGTGTGACTCTAACCAAGCAAGTGAAAGACCTATTTGAGAAAAACTTCAAGTCTTTGAAGAAAGAAATTGAAGAAGATCTCAGAAGATGGAAAGATCTCCCGTGCTCATGGATTGGTAGGATTAACATTGTGAAAATGGCCATCCTGCCAAAAGCAATCTACAGATTCAATGCAATTCCCATCAAAATACCAACTCAATTCTTTACAGACCTTGAAAAAAAGATTCTCAGCTTCATATGGAGAAACAAAAAACCCAGAATCTCCAAAACGATCCTGTACAACAACAGATCATCTGGAGGTATCTCCATTCCCGATCTCAAGCTGTACTACAGGGCAACAGTAATAAAAACTGCATGGTATTGGCATAGAAACAGAAAGGAGGATCAATGGAATCGCATAGAAGACCCAGAAATAAACCCACACACCTATGAATTCTCAATATTTGACAAAGAAGCCAAATCCATTCAATGGAAAAAAGACAGCATCTTCAACAAATGGTGCTGGACCAACTGGATGTCTACATGCAGAAAAATGAAAATAGATCCATATTTATCACCCTGCACAAAACTAAAGTCCAAGTGGATCAAGGACCTCAACATAAAACCAGATACTCTAAATCAGCTGGAAAAAAAAGTGGGAAACAGCCTAGAATTCATTGGCACAGGAGACAACTTCCTGAACAGAACACCAACAGCACAGGCTCTAAGAGCAACAATCAATAAATGGGACCTCATGAAACTGAAAAGCTTCTGTAAAGCAAAAGACACTGTCATCAAAACAAATAGACAGCCTACAGATTGGGAAAGAATCTTCACCAACCCTTTATCTGACAGAGGGCTAATATCAAGTATATATAAAGAACTAAAGAAGCAGAAAAGCAACAAACCAAGTAATCTACTTAAAAAATGGGGAACAGAGCTAAACAGAGAATTCTCGAAAGAGGAACGTCGAATGGCAGAGAAACACTTAAAGAAATGCTCAACCTCATTAGCCATTAGGGAAATGCAAATCAAAACGACCCTGAGATTTCACCTTACACCCATCAGAATGGCCAAGATGAAAAACTCAAGTGATAGCACATGCTGGAGAGGTTGTGGAGAAAAGGGAACCCTCCTCCATTGCTGGTGGGAATGTAAACTGGTTCAACCACTCTGGAAGTCAATCTGGCGCTTTCGCAGACAACTAGGAGTAGTGCTACCTCAAGACCCAGCTATACCACTCCTAGGTATATACCCAAAATCTGCTCAAGTACACAACAAGGACATTTGTTCAACCATGTTCATAGCAGCTTTATTTGTAATAGCCAGAACTTGGAAACAACCCAGATGTCCATCAACGGAGGAATGGATACAGAAATTGTGGTATTTTTACACAATGGAATACTACTCAGCAATCAAAAAGGAAGAAATCATGAAATTTGCAGGCAAGTGGTGGGATCTAGAAAAGATCATTCTGAGTGAAGTATCCCAGAAGGAGAAAGACAAACTTGGTATATACTCGCTTATATAGACCTACAAGATATGATAAACATAATGAAATCTACACACCTAAAGAAGATAATCAAGAAAGTGGACACAGGCGAAGGTGATTAATCCTCATTTAGAAAGACAAATGGGATGTGCATTGAACTTATGACAGGAGTCTACCACAAAAGGCATCTGAAAGACTCTACCTAGCAGTGTTTCAAAACAGACACTAAGACTCATAACCAAACCCTCGGCAGAGTGCAGGGAATCATATGAAAGAAGGGAAGTTAGTATGATATGGAAAGGATAGGAGCTCTACAAGGACCAAATATATCTGGGCACAGGGTCTTTTCTGAGACTGACACTCAACCAAGGACCATCTATGGATATAACCTAGAACTTCTGCTCCGATGTGGCCTGTGGTAGCTCAGTAACCAAGTAGTTTTCCAAAGTAAGGGGAACACGGACTATTTCTAATAGGATCTCAAGGGCAGGCTGTTTGACCCCCACCCCAGGGGAGGAGCAGTCTGTTAGGCCACAGAGGAGGACTTTGCAGCCAGCCCTGAAGATACCTGATAAAACAGGGTCAGATGAAAGGGGAGGAGGTCCTCCCCTATCAGGGGACTTGGAAAGGGGCAGGGAGGAGACCAGGGAGGGAGTGTGGGGTTGGGGAGGGAATGAGGGAGCGGGATACAGCTGGGACACAGAGTTAACAAAATGTAACTAAAAAGAAAAATAAAAAAAAAAAAAGAAATTGTGAACCAAAGTAATAGATAAAATGGCAATTGATTTAGTAAAAGTAAGGCATGAAACAGAAAAAAAAAAAAAAAAAAAAAAAAAGAATGTTGAAAAGAGTTCAGCCTGTCTTGTGAAGTTTCAGAGGGAATCAAGACTACCAGGCCATTTGAGTTAAGAGTCTGTGGTTTTGGTTCACTGGAGGCTGAAGAATTGGCTTTAATTCACAAGATAGGAGAAGCACTGAAGTGAAACTTTTGCTTTGCTGAGATAGTGAATGCTAGGCTGCCGGGGCTGAGTACTCAGCTGTGATTAAAAAGAAACAAGAATCATTAACGCAAAGTCTTATAGGAAGTGTCTCTTCAGAATCAGGACACAGAGGCTGTGTTTCAAAAGTGGCCAAGGCTGTACCTCCTATTGGCAGCCATATTTGGTATTATATAACCTATGCAGGTGGTACTGGTTTTGAAGGAATATAGAGGTCATAGAGAGCAGCTGAATCTTGTCACTGTGTGGCAGGTCTGGAGCCCTTGAAGAAAGCCCAGGAGGCTACTAATGAAAGTACAGTCCGGGTGCAGAAGAAAATTCCAGCACTTTAGAGATTCCGGTGACCTTGGATGGCACCAAGAAAAGCAATAGCCATGGAGTGGAAAGGCCTGATCCTAGAAGACAAGCTACATGTCCTGCAAAAAGGTGGAGCCAATAATGTGACCCAAGCCAAGAGGACCCTGTGTGGATCCTCGACATTAGGCAAACTTACACTGTTAATTTTCTTTTATTTGGATGGTGACTTTTCTCAGGTTCTTTCCTCTTAGATAGCAATGGATTGGTCTTAATTTTGATTTTTACAGGAGTCTACAGTTGAAATATTTTGAGCTTTTAAAAGAAATTTTAGATTTTTAAAAAGAATAGCTATTTTAAAGGGATTGAATTTTTAATACGTTGGAATTTGTAAGGACTGTTGGACTTTTAAAGTTATTTATGTGTTTAATGTGAGATCATGGGTATGAATGAGAAATAAAAGGTTGTGGCTTAATGGTGATGTATTTGTACGTCGAGCTGACAAAGGCTCAATTGTGCTGGATAGTTTTATGTGAACTTGATACAAGCTAAAGTCATCTGAGAGGAGGGAACCTCAATTAAGAAAATGCCTCCTTAAGATCAGGTTGTAAGAAAGCATGTAAAGCAATTTATTAATAAGTGACTGAAGGGAAAGGGCCCATCCAATTGTGGGTGGTACCATCCCCAGGCTAGTTATCCTGGGCTCTATAAGAAAGCCGATTGAACAGGCCATGAAAAACAAGCCAGTAAGCAATATTCCTCCATGGGCTTTGCATCAACTCCCACTCTTAGGTTCCTGCCCTGTTTGAGTTTCTGTTTTGGCTTCCTCTGGTGATGGAATAAAGTTTAGAAATGTAAGCCAAATGAACCCTTTTCTCCTCAACTCTCTTTTGGTCACTGTGTTTCATTACTGCAGTATTAACTGTGAATAAGCTAGCTTCCTCAGAGATCACTATATAGAGCAGGTTATTGAAGAGAGCAGGGTTCAGATCTCTGTCATGTGGAATAATTGCACAGTGGTTTGTCTACCACCCATCCCAATCCTGAACACAGTGGTAGTGATGTTCCAGAGCTGCCATCCACAGTGCACTGGTCTGTGTGCTACTTAGACATTAGTGATGGTATTGTACAAAGCTCAAAGTTTGAGTTAATAGCTTCCCTGCATTTAGTTTTATTCACACGCCAAACTTTTGCTAGGCACTGTCTTCCAGTTAGTCTTCACATACACCCCCACCCCCCCATTCAAGCACACAAGTATCCCAGCCTTCTTTCCATAGCACTAACTCTATCTGTCCTTTGTTCCTCTCTTGCTTCATCTTGTTTAGTTTAATTTTTATTCAAGCTTTTAAAGGAAAGGTAAAGTAGCAGTTTTTCATTTCTATGTGTAAAACTAAGGGCTTCTGATTATAAAAGTGAGTTGTGGGTAAATAACTATTCAATGACAATGAACATCTACAGTTAGAACTTACCTGAGTACAACTCTTCAGAGATACAAAGTGAGTGCAACCATTGTGACCAAGACATACCTCCCCTGTTCCAGGAACTGCATAAAGTCAGACATGATCCCTTTTCCAGATTGAATTTTCAAATGGGATGGTGAGTGAATGAGAGAGTGTGTGTGTGTATGTGTGTGTGTGTGTGTGTGTGTGTGTGTGTGTGTTTGCACCCATACCCACACTTGCAGAAGACATATAATTGATGTCTTCTGTCACTTTCTACCTTAAGCCCTTGCGACAGGATCTCCCACTGAATCAAAGGCCGATTCACCAGACCTCCCAGGATCCTTCTCTGTGCCTTCAATGTGCTTGAATTAAATGCTAGTGTTTTCATAGCCAGGATTTATGTGAGTGTTGGAGATCAAACGCAGCTCCCTATGCCTGCACAAGTGGCCCTACCCACTGAGCTCTCTCGCAGTATACCTATTTCCATGTTTTTTTTTCGTCTTTTTTTAAATTTTTTTTATTAATTACACTTTATTCATTTTGTATCCCCCCATAAGCCCCTCCCTCCTCCCTTTCCAATCCCACCCTCCCTCCCCTTTCTGCATGCATGTCACTCCCCAAGTCCACTGATAGGGGAGGTTCTCCTCTCCTTTCTGATCTTAGTCTATCAGTTCTCATCAAAAGTGGCTGCATTGTCCTCTACTGTGGCCTGGTAAGGCTGCTCCCCCGTCAGGGAGGAGTGATCAACGAGCAGGCCAATCAGATTATGTCAGAGGAAGTCCCTCTTCCCATTACTATGTAACCCACTTGGACACTGAACTGCCATGGGCTACACCTGTGCAGGGGTTCCAGGTCATCTCCACGAATAGTCCCTGGTTGGAGTATGAGTCTCTGGGAAGTTCCCTGTGTTCAAATTATCTTGTTCTGTTGCTCTCCTTGTGGAGTTCCCATCCCCTCCAGCTCTTACTATTTCCCACTTCTTACATGAGGGCCTCTGAAAGCCAGAAGAAAACAGGAAACAACCTTGAAACCTGCCACAGAGGGCCTCTGAAAGCTTCTGCAGTATGGACTGTCAAAGCAGATGCTGAGCCTGATGGCCAACTGATGGGCAGAGTGAATGGAATTTTATATTTCCATGTTTTTAAAAACATATTCTTTCCCCTAGTAAAGCATTCAGTTTTAATTCTTGCTTGTACTGTATGTGTGTATGTGTACGTGTCAGTATGTGTTATGTATACACAGGTGTTTGTGTTTATGTGCACATTTGTGGAGGTCAGAAGCAGAAGTCTGGGTCTTACTCTATGGCTTTCTACCTGCTTATTTTCTGAGACATGTTCTCTAACATACTGAAACTCTGTGACTGGCGAGGCTGGCTGGCCAGCATCCTCTGGGGATCAAATGTTTTCCCTTTATCTGATACTGAGGTTGCATGTGTGCACCCTGTGTGAACGAGCTTTTTCATCAATACTGAGACTAAAAAAACAAGTCATTATATTTTTCCAGCAAACAGTCTTTTTTCCAGGCCCTTATTTGTAAATTTTACATAGTCTTCCAGAAGCTAATTCAAAATGTTTCTCGTCTGAAACACTGTGATTCCCTTGTTTAGACCTGAATCAGCTCTTTTGTAATACCTCTTTTGATCACCTCAAAATGACTGCATGTGGTTCTCCATTGCTCCCTGGTGCCTTGCTCTCATGAGTGGGCACCTGTAACACTGTGCATGCACCTTGTGTGGAACATGCCAAAAGATGGCCCACACAGGCTGAACCCTTCCCAAGATAGAAAAGAGATGAAGAACATGGGCGGAGTTCCTCCTGAGAGGCATGTAGACACTCTTAGCAGCGTTCCAACGACCTGACCCCAGACCTCAGATCTTCTTCCAGAATTCCTTCATTCCATCAGTCTCTGTGGCCAGTGAGGCAATCAAAAAGTATTCAAAGACATATATGAATAACATTACTGCTAGATATTTAAAGTTTTAAGTGCTGTTATGAAGAGTGTCTATAGTCAAAAGAAATTATATCATAATTTGAAATTCATAAAACTGCCACATTGAACTACTACAAAGACTAACTTTTGCAATGAGTCTTAATGATTGTTGCCTTCAAACTACATATATCATGTACAAATAGGAGAAATGTTCTTTTAATGGAGGTGAATTTTAATTGGTCTCCAAACAAAGAAGCATGCATCTTTAGTAGCTTAATGGGACCTCTAAGCACATGAATGATTACTGAGTAACTCCTGTGAACCCAGAGTCTCACATACATGTGCAGACTGAGCTCAAAGCATAGGTCTAAAGCAAGAAGCTGAAGTAGATTTGTTCACACCTCTTCTGGTTTCATTTCTGGTTTGTGATTAAAAAAAAAAAGCTGACAAAAAGCAACTTAAGGGAGAAAGGAATTTATTCGGTTTGCATTTATGCATCCCAGCCCATCATTGCAGAGCATCCGCAGAGGCAGGGGCCGCCAACAGCTGGTCACACTTATTTGCAGTAGAGAGCAGAGGGGAATAAATGTGTGCAGGCCTGCCTGTTTCCTACCTTGTTTGCTTTTTCTGCTCCTACACGTAGACTTCAGTATCCCCTGCCTCAGAAACAGTGTTACTCTGGTGGGCTGGGTCCTCCCATATTGATTGATGTAAAGACAGTTCTTCACAGACATACCCACAGGCTTCGGTTACGTAGACAATTCTTTAGTTAAGGCTCTCATTTCAGGTGATTTCAGATTGTAACAAATCAATAATTAAAACATACCACTCTGGAAATCAATCTGGCGCTTTCTCAGACAACTAGGAATAGCGCTTCCTCAAGATCCAGCCATACCACTCCTAGGCATATACCCAAAAGAGGCGCAGGTACAAAAAAGGACATTTGCTCAACCATGTTTGTAGCAGCTTTATTTGTAATAGCCAGAAGCTGGAAACAACCCAGATGCCCCTCAACTGAAGAATGGATGCAGAAACTGTGGTACATCTATACAATGGAATATTACTCAGCAATGAAAAATAAGGAAATCATGAAATTTGCAGGTAAATGGTGGGACCTGGAAAGGATCATTCTGAGTGAGTTGTCCCAGAAGCAAAAAGACACACACGGTATATACTCACTCATATAAACATACAACATAGAATAAACCCACTAAAATCTGTACATCTAAACAAACTAAGCAAAAGAGAGGACCCTAACTAAAATGTTCAATCCCCATCCTGAAAGGCAAAGAGGATGGACATCAGAAGAAAAAGAAAATAGGAAACAACCTTGGAACCTGCTACAGAGGGCCTCTGAAAGCCAGAAGAAAACAGGAAACAACCTTGAAACCTGCCACAGAGGGCCTCTGAAATCTTCTGCAGTATAGACTGTCAAAGCAGATGCTGAGCCTGATGGCCAACTGATGGGCAGAATGAATGGAATTCTATGTAAGAAGTGGGAAATAGTAAGAGCTGGAGGGGACGGGAACTCCACAAGGAGAGCATAGAACAGGATAATTTGAACACAGGGAACTTCCCAGAAAAATCATACTCCAACCAAGGACTATTCGTGGAGATGACCTGGAACCCCTGCACAGGTGTAGCCCATGGCAGTTCAGTGTCCAAGTGGGTTACATAGTAATGGGAAGAGGGACTGCCTCTGACATAATCTGATTGGCCTGCTCGTTGATCACTCCCCCCTGAGGGGGAGCAGCCTTACCAGGCCACAGTAGAGGACAATGCAGCCACTTTTGATGAGAACTGATAGACTAAGATCAGAAAGAAGAGGAGAACCTCCCGTATCAGTGGACTTGGGGAGTGGCATGCATGCAGAAAGGGGAGGGAGAGTGGGATTGGGAGGGGAGGAGGGAGGGGCTTATGGGGGATACAAAATGAATAAAGTGTAATTAATAAAAAAAAACATAATATCTATCAAGTCAGAAGTTAAAATTAAAGAAACTTCATTTCATTCTTTGGCATATTTCCCCACCACTCAGGAAAGGCTCCCATACCATAAACCAAGGCATACAGAAACATATAAGAACAGAGTGCCTCGGGAAATTGACATCTGATTTGCATTCAGATGCAGTATGGAACTTGATCCTGTGCAAAAACATTTTTACCCAAAGGCAAGACAGGTTGTGGGATACTCAGTGCTAGGGTAAACAGAAGCAATGAAATAAAGAAGATAATTGTTTCTTAACAGAACTTGACTGAATAAAGTAAACCAGAGCCCATCCAATGAGTGTTCTGGAGGCCGTGGTGCCCCTTTATTACTTCCTCTGAGGATTTTCAAGGTTGTTTTGAATAAGGAAAAATATGGCCCAAGAAAGCTGTAAGAACAGCATGGATAAGGGAGCTTAGGATTCAGGAAAAATTCTCAAAGAGCTCTAGAATGGATGACTTTTCTTCTTACTAATCTGCCTGCCCATCATCTAAAATAGAAGTTGTGTAGAATAAACTTTATGTTTACCTTTGCTACAAAGGTGACTATGACTTTCACAGACTACAGCTTTGCCAATTCAGCTTCCAAATATTAGACTTAAGAAAAGAACATAATAATCTCATTGTATTTTTAAAGATTTATTTCTATTTTAATAGTGGGTATGTGTCTGTGTGTGGGCATGTGCCTATGTGTACAGGTGCTCTGGAGGCCAGAAATGGTTGTTAGTTCCTTGAAGCTGGAGCTATAGGCAGTTGTGAGCTGCCTCACATGGGTGCCAGGAACTGAACTCAGGCCATTGTAAGAGTAGCAGATGCTTGTAAGTGCTAGGCCTTCTTTCCACTTCCCCTTTTTACCTCTTTAAGCTAACGAAGATTCAGTATATGCAGAGTACATAAATTATGATTCTGTAATAAGTGCTGCAGCAGATAACAGTTCCATTTCCAGTTATCAATGTATGTGTCTTCAAAACATATCCTTCCTTTTATAATGGGAGGTAGGTGCTCTTTGATCTTTATTTCCTTTTGTTCTACCCCATACCACTACAACTCTCTCCCCTGGGTTTACATTTTGAGAGTCTATATGCTACCTGACTTTCTGTGTCTGTTCTTTTTCACTTAACAGAATGCTCTTCTCCTCTCTTAATCATCCATGTTACAAATGGAAGGGTGTTCTTTTTTATAAGCCATTGAACACATAAACTAGATTTCCTTCATTCATGTATCAGCACATCTCTAGGGTTTAGCTCTATATTTGGAGTATGTCTTTTATACAGAAAAGCAGGTAGGATACAGGTATCTCTTTGAAATACCAATTTTCTTTACAGTAGATGGAATATACATATGAATATATACACATATATACATGATAGCTAAACCACATGTTAATTACACTTTAAGATTTGTAATTAATTATTTGTGTGACTGTTTGGTGTGTGTGTGTGTGTGTGTGTGTGTGTGTGTGTGTGTGTGTGTGTGTGT